>NC_056726.1:1860017053-1860317053 GCF_019279795.1 Protopterus annectens | reverse complement strand
TATGTCCTTCAGTGTAATTTCATTTGACACAGAATTACACCCCCTTCCAGCAAATGCATTACTTGTTGTTTTGTTTGTCAGATAATGTTTTTATTTATACCCGTGAGTGCTGACAATGAACTGAGAAAGAAGGACAAAAGCAAATTTATTCCTGAAAAAATTATACTGTCATAAAATAGCACATTTGCACTTGTCTGCCTTGTTTGTGTTCAAAATTACTCAACATGTGAGATATAAAAGTGTTTTGCAAGAGTATGACATTTAATAAAATAGATTGCTGTTTTTTGTCAATGCAAACACTGTGGAACAATTAATCAGGGTACCCACTATGGGGAATAACATCTCAGATCATGTCCTTACTAATTTAGGAATGCCTTGCACCATCCCTGATATATATTCATCACTAGTTAGGTCTGATCATAAAGCATTCTCTTTTAAAATAAAATTGAAACCAGAGATCCCTTCCACTCAAGGTACCTTTAGACATTTCTTTATGACAAACTACGTACTCCTTAGTGAGACATTGGCAAGCTTCAAATCCACACCAAATCCACTTAACTTCACTGAATATGTAAAAGTATACACCACCACACTACACCAGCATGCAATCAGCTGCATAGATGCAGCTGTACCCAGTAGGAATAACCACAGGGCAAACCCCAGAAACAAAGCCACATGGTGGAACAGAATATCAACAAGCTTTACAATAAAAGGAAAATCATTTTGATCAAAAGTAAAAAGACTAATTCCCAGAATGCTAGATCCCTTATCACTGAAATAAAAAAAACAACTCAGGAACTCCACCAAAGCCAAGTTGAACCTAAAATAGCTACCCAAGGCAAAGACAATCACAAGGCCTTTTGTAGGTGTGTTTGTAATCTCAGAACATTTAAATAAAAGAAAATAAACCATATTAACATGTTCACAGTTACAAATATTATACAACACATATACTTTTGTACAATTATCATCAATTCAGCAATACATACATTGCTCAGTTCCTGCCTTCCCTTAAGCCTCATTCCTCCTCCTCCTCCAAAAAAAAAAAAACATTTTGCATGTGTTATGCATGCAATTTCCATTTTTTTCTATGCAATTTGCTCCTAAGATTCCACTCCCAGTTATTTCATCTCTATTACAATACTCACTGCTTCAAATGTAGTTTGGACTTTGATTTCCATTTTCTTGTAATTGTTTTTTCGTAGCCACCAAAATTAAATGTTGCAAGGCCTTACTACGTATAGACAATTCAAATCCTGAATCCCAGCTCAAAAAATAATTTTCTTATTTACATCCATTTGCTTACCCTATATTTCTGATGGACTACTCTGCAGGGAGTTTTCAATGTCTGCCATTTCATTACACTCCCAAAACACATGTTCCCAGTTACCTCCTTCCTCCCGATCCCACCAACAACATTTACCATTTACCTGAATAAAAATTATCTGGCATCTGCCTGAGTAATCCAATGCAAATACTTTCAAGTAAAAATCTTAAATCTTATAAACTTGTTATATATTCGGGAGCCATCCATTTGTCCTCCCATTGTTTCCTTGCACATTACTTATTCAGGCTCTCTTCCCAATCTTTTCTAACCTTCTTTGATTGATTCCTACAGTTATCGTCCAATATTTTATATGCCCTACTAGCTGTCCCTTTTTTAACAACAGCTTCTGTTCTAGATTCAGCTAAAAACTCTACCACAGCAGGTCTTTCACTTAGGATTCCCCTTTCCCTTTCTCTGCCTACAGTCTGATACCACAAGGCAGTCTTTAGCTAGCAGTCCCAATGTCTTATTTGCTCTTCCCATTCTATCACCTTTTGCTCTCTAGTTATTTGCTCTTATCACCTTGGTTCCTTTGCCATTTTTCTCCAGTAAATTCCAGTTCCCTCTTGCTTATTCTCTGTACCCCTAACTGCAAGTCATCCCTATCAGTAGAATCTCCTTTCTACAGTCTCCTGTTGGCTTAGTTCTTATGCTGCTTTGTACTACTTTATGAATACAATATTTTTTTAGTTTCCCAAAGATGAAACACCAGAGGCCACTGGAAAAATCCAACAAGTTTATTCCACTTCACAAAGACAGTAAGGTTAAGCACTTTCATCCAGCAATGGTAGAACTTCATCAGAACACCTCATTCATACAACCCAACTCTTTTATTCAACCTAATTACATAAATTCTTTAAAAATTTTAGTATTACAACAATTAATAAAAGATGTACAAGGTAGGAGTTTGGAAGTGCACTTGGATATTTGTGAGTTAAAAATGGCAGTTGCGTTTGGATGCAACGAGTTATCCAGGTTTAAATGAGGATGTAAGTATTTCTGGAATACTCAAGTTAAAGCATATTTTAGGATAGTTATTTTTAGTTTAGTTTTTAATTATATCAGAAAATGATATAATGTTAAACTTTAAATGGTAATGTAGTAATCAATTGTTAATTGATGGATTGTACTGATCATTTATGTAATTGGGTTGTATAAAAGGGTTGAGTTTTAAGAATGAAGTGTTCTGATGAAGTCCTAACATTGTTGGATGAAAACACTTAACCTTACTGACTTTGTGAAGTGGAATAAACTCGTTGGATTTTCTAGTGGTCTGTGGTGTTCCATCTTTGGGAACTGTGTGTCTTCCTTTTGGTTACTATAATATTTTCTTAATTTCTTCAAATTTTTGGATTTCTAATACCATGTCAAGAATGGACCCCACTCCTAAGTCAAAGTATGATTAAAGTTTATGAAATTAGTATTGTTTCAATCTTTGATGTCAGCCAGAAGTGCTCTTCACAGCACCCACAATGTGCCCAGTAATGACTCCTTCTGCAATTCGTATGGAGTTACATGTATTGGCAACATATATAAATATGATTGTAGATTCCTTTTTATAAGACCCGCTATTCCTACTACTTTTGGAACTGTCTGGGTATCTTTCTTCCACATTGCTCTTATTTCTGCCTGTAAAGCCTGATATTTTATGACTTTGTGTCTCTCTGTATGCAAGACATTGTAGTCACTGGGTGTAGTGATTTCAATGATCAATGTTACTTTAATCTTCTTTTCATGGACCACTATATCTGGTTTTCTCACATCTATCTTTTGAACTATTGGTAATGGGTGATCCCATGTGATGTAGACTTTGTCATATTCTATGATGCTTAGTGGCTCATGTTTTCAGTGTTTTTCAGCTACTTCAATATTATAGTATTTGCACAATCTCCACTACAACAGTCTTGCCATATTATTATGCCTTTCAGTATACAGTCCTTCTGCTATTAGTATGTCATAACCAGCAGCAAGATGTACAACTGTTTTACAAAACTTACATTTGCCTGTTTCTCCCACATGTTCAATGGACTTTGTAAACCAACATGTATGCAGCCCACTGTCTTGGGCCACCAATATTAACCTTTCATGTTTTGGTTTAAATTCTCCTCTCCTTAAGGATTCCTGCATTCAATCCTGATCAACATGAGATTTTTCCAGTAGTTTTCCATACTTGCAACTATATTTATGCATTTTTCACATTACTTGCCCTCTCATCTGGTCCTTCACCTTACATTCTATCTTTTTTTTTTTGGCACATTCAGTTGCTGCCTGATTTGTATCTACTTCTGGTTTGATTTCCATTCCCGCGTGATGCTGATATGCTTCTGCTAGACTTAGAGGGGAAGTCATCTTAGATTTATTTTCCTCATGTTTGAAAACTTTCACTATGTTTGGGTCTTGTGAGGTCAGCAGAAATGTATGCAGTCCCACTATTGCAGATCTATATATGCAATGAATTTCAAGAAGGCCCATATCTCCTTTAGGATATATAACCTTGGTGTGCACTGATTTTTATAAACCATTTGATGAGCATGAAGCATCCTTCTTGTTTTTCTGTCTAATCTATCCAACATCTTTTGGGGCCAGCCAGTCACTCCAAAACTGTAAGTTAGGACAGAAAGAGCAAACTGGTTTATAGCTTGAATTTTGTTCCTAGATGTCAATGCTGTTTTCAGGATTAATTTAAGTCTTCTGAAATATTCCTTACTAAGTTTTATTCACATTTGTTCATATTTTATTGTTGATCCTACATCAGTTCCCAAATATTTATGCACTCCCTCTTGCTCAAGTTCTTTTATAACACATTCTTGTCCCAAACAGATGTTTTATTGGTGCTGCAGCTTTCTTGATTTAAAGGTTGCTTTTGCACATTTATCAAGACTAAATAACATTCTTATATCATCTGAAAAAGATTTGACTACTTGCAGTTGTGCTTTCAGTTCTTCACCTGATGAGCTATACAGTTTTAAATTGCCGACAAAGAGAAGATGAGAAGTCTTTATACTTTGTTGCTTTCTGGGAGCCAAATTATACCCATGACCTAATCTGTTAAGCAGACAGCTTAATGGGTTAAGGGGGAGGCAAAAGAGCAATGGTGACAGAGCGTCAACCTGGAATATCCCCCTTTGGATTTTTATCCCTGGAATAATAATTTAGCCTTTATCATGAATTAACTGCAAAATGGTTTGCCACTGTTTCATGGTTGCTGTGATGTAATTTATCAGTGTAGGATGTATCTTATACATTTTTAAGCACTCTTTAGCCATGAATGTGGGATACTGTCAAATGCTTTTTTATAGTCTATCCATGCCATACTTAGATTCTTCCCTTTTTAAAGTTCTCCACTATGACTTTATTTAACAACAAATGACCCTTTGTTCCATATGACTTTCTTTTATTGCCATTTTGTTCTACTGCTACAATTGAGTTTACTTCTAAATGAATATAAACTCTGTCAGCATCAACTCCAGTGCATAGTTTATACTTCTTTGGAAGTCAAGTTATTGGTCTATAATTTTTAGGGAAATTGCAGGTTCAGTCTTAAGTAGGAGCATTGTTTTTCCTGCTGTTAGCCAGGTTGGTGTCTGTCTGGGGTGAGCATATAAATAGTTCTTACTCATAGCTAATTTTTCATGCAACATGTTAGTACTTTTAACCATAAGTTAGTTACTGCATCTGGGCCTGGGCTTTTCCAGTTAGAGGCTTTTCTTAACTTTGTTTCAATCTCTCTGGTTGTTACTTTATCCCATTTCATATCCTGTACCTTTGAACTCCTTATCTTTCTTTTATGTCGTTTATCCATTTAGCATCTTTGTTATGTTCCAGAGGATCTTCATAAATACTTCTCCAAAATGTATCTATTTCTTCTTTTTTGGCATTTTTTTCAATTTCTTTTACCTTGTTTCCCAACTCTATAAAACCTTTTTAGGTCATCAAGAAATTGCTTATTTTGTACTTTTCCTTTATATTTATCTGTGTATCTTCCATTTTTTCTGCCTGTGGTGATATTTTTAATTTATTATTTGAGATAGCATATGATAAATCCTGATCCGTTATAATATTGTGCATTGCTTTTATCATGTCTAGCTTTCTGAGTATTTTTGTTGATCTGTTGCCTCTTCTAAATTCTTCTAACAGTGACACTTCTTGTCTTAATTTCTTTATAGTTTTCTCTATTCAGTACTTCCATGATGGCATTTGATTTCTCCCATTCCTTTCCCTTACTACCCTGTGTTCTTATGGTAGAATGTTATCCACTATTAATTTAGCTGCACAGTAAAATATCCTGCTTACTTCTGTTATATCACACGGATCTCTATGGACAATCCTATTTACAGTGTTCATTTGTTTTATCAGACTGCTAACGTTTTGTGTTTTATTGACCTTCTGCAATCTATTTCTGTCATTGATCTTAATATGTCTATCTATCTCTGTTAAAGCAAGCAACTCTTCTCTTAGTTCATTTTTTTTCTAAACTGAGGGCACATTTTTTGTTCTGCATTTTCTGTGGGCATTCTATAGAAAGTTCTATATACCATCTTACTCTGGCACGTTCTCTTCAATTTCATCTTGTGCCTTCCATTGCTCTGTCATGTGGGAACTCACTAGCTTATCATACCTCATCATTGACTGTGTCAGAGTTGCCACAGTTTGCTGTTCCTTTCCTTGATGTCCAGCTTCAAGTGAGTGTTTATACTGATTTCCTGAGGAAAGCTGCAGAATATCTTCATATGGCAACTGACCAGTTGCTTCCATTCCACTGTTTTCTCCTTAATTTGAATGTCTATTGCTCTATCCTGCTATGGTGCTTTGTGAGTTAGATTTTCTACACTGAGTCCTTCACTTCATAGTTACTCCATAACCTTAGTTTTTATTTCTTTAACTTCTCCATTACTAATCTTCTTTTCTACTTTTCATCTTTGTCTTCTTATTTTTTTGTATTGTAAAGTTCTCCGTGTCTGGATTCCTTTGCCTGTGTTTCTCTTCAAACATCTTTGGTGCTGCTCTTTTTGTATTGATTAATTTTGTTTTCTCTTTTGCATAACTATTACATCATATTAAATCTTTTTTTTCTTTCTTATGTCCATATTTCTTCTTCAGATGTCTCCTAATCTTCCTGTTTCTCCTTACTTTGAAGACTCGTTCCATCATGCTATAATGTAACCTGTGTTAGACCTCCTGCACCATATCCTTCACTTTGCAGGCACTCCATAATTTCAACTTCAACTTCTACTTTACTAATCTTTTTTTCTACATTCCCCTTTTGTGATATTATTTTTTATTATGAAGGTTTCCATATCTGGATGCCTTTGCCTGTATTGCTCTTTGAATTTCTTTGGGGCTGCTTTTTTTGTATTGATTAATTTGGCTTTCGACTTTGCATAAATATTGTACCATATCAAATCTCTCTTTCTTTCCCGTCTGCATATTTCTTTTTTAAACTTTTCAAAAATCTCTAGGCTTTGTTGTTTATATTTTTGCACTTCCTCAGAGGCTTCTTTTTCCAAACAGATCAAAGTTTTTTTTGGTGTCTATAATGTTTTTCACAAATCTGTTGTATTAATGAACACAATTTTTTATTTGAAGCTTCTGACAGTTTTTCCTGGGGAAGTATTTTTCTTTCCTCTAATTTCTCTCCTAATCTTTTTTGTATATCTTGTGTCTGGAAATTCTAGGCTTTTTGCATAATAGTAACAATACATTATTTCTTTCTTATCCTCAATAGTCTTCAATAGTCCACTCTATCATCTTTATAGCTCTTCTTTGGCCTATCAGCTTTTGTGATTTTTGTGAACTGCTACTTCCTTCTACAACAGGGGGGTCATCCTCTCCCTGGGCCTGGCCCCATTGTAGGAATGTTTCTGCATTTTGAGGATCCTACACTGTCATTTTTTCTATTCCTATTAGTACGGGCGAAAAAAAACTATTTTGAATGAAAAGTAACAAAAGGAAATTTTTAATAAGTGCTTTGTTCAACTAAATAGTTTGAACTTCATCAGACAAATACAGAAATGAAGAACCCTATTTAAATAAGCAGCCACCACATCATATGACCTCTAATAACTGACACCACTTAACTAAAATAAAACCAAAGATACAAATTTAACAGCCAAAATAAGTATAAATGTATACACGTCTAGCTTTAACTGTATTAAAAATTTCCTTTTGTTACTTTTCATTTGAAATTATTTTTTTCTGCCCAAACTAATATGCTGTTTTAATTTTGTGTACGGTGTTTGTTTATTATTTTTTCTAGTCCTGGCATCAGTGTGCCTACCAGGATTGGGCACTTTGTTATCCTGGGTCTTGTGCACCCAGGTTTTTTTTTTAATTTTTGACCAAATATTTTGTGTGGCTGTTATTTTCCTTAAGGATCTGCATTAAAAAATCTCTCTCTTTCCTTATTTATTGTACCCCCCGCCACTTCATCATCATTTATTTCCAAGTTGAATTTCTGCTTATGTTTGTGTATAAGCCTTAACTGTGTAGCTCTATTCAAATCAAGTAATCCTAAGCCACCTTGTTCTGTTGGATCAACTTATCCCACTTGACCCTTGCCCTCTTCATTACCCAGATAAAATCATTAAACTCTTTATTAATTACTATCCACAACTTCTCCTATGGTTAATAAAAATATGCCTGACCTATATATAAAACTTAAGGGACTAAAATAATTTCCTGATATCCATGTCCATAAACAAGAGCTTCCAGTTTCTCAGTTTTTTATATTATCTTTTATTTGGTCTCTTCCTGCATATCCTTAGCTACCATAATAGAATCCATTTTGACTCATACTCCTAAATATTTTATTTTATTGTGTATCCATAAAAAATTGATTTTGCTGAAACAATTCATATATGGGTACGTCATTTACAGCTATAGCATTTGGTTTATCTTTATTAATTTTATATCCTGAAAAGACTTAGAATTGTTTCAGAATGGAGTAGGGAACAGTAATGAGCAATTTTACTAAAAGATGAAAGGAATATGATTCAGTTATACACAACTTAAAAAACACCAGTATTGAAATATAATAATACTTTTTTATATATACAAATAAAGAGTTGCAAAAATTGGAGTCTTTGTAAAGAACATTTACCAAATGTATTCCAGGATTCAAATATTTGAGTTACTCAGATAGGTGCAATAATTAAATTTGTACAAATTCTATTAGAGGTATATCTATGGGAAGACAATTTTGGCATATAAAGCCTTTAATGTCAATTCTTTGCAAGCATTGATGAATTTAGATTTATATTTTATTTCACTATCTCATAAAGAAAATAATATTAATTTTTGCATGCAAAATCATAAGTCTTTATTAAGAAGTAAATACATCACTCTTGTTATTCTTAAAATATAGAATATACTGGCACACCAACTTAGGCTACTGAAAAATTTAAAGCATTTAAATAAAAAATGGATACTTGAATGAGCAATGACATATTTAATCCTAATGTCGTGGAGTCAGTAATTTTTGAATGGCCCTCACGCCCATAATACCAGAATAATAACTTATAAACAAGGATACTGTCTTACATTATTTGCCTCCTGTAGAATCTGTATGCAGAAGATGAAGCAGCTGTTAGAAGCAAATATGGAATAATTGGCTGTTTCTTGACAGGAAAAGGAGTGAGACAAATTGGGTATTATCACCTTGCTTATTTAATTTATAGTCTGAACTATATCATGCAAAATGTTGGCTTACACTAATTGGATTTTGGAATCAAAACTGACAGGAGAAATATTTGCAATCTGCAGATGATACCACTCCGATGGATGAAAGTGTGGAAAAAGTGAAGAACATTTTGATGAAGATAAAAGTTGAAAGCACAAAAGCTGGTTTGCTGTTTATTGTCAAAAAACTGAAATGACATCATCTTGTCCTATAAATTCTTTGCTGAGAAATGGGAACGAAGTAACAATAGCCTCCGCAGATGGTTAATGCATCCATGAAATTAACAGATGCTTGCTTCCTGGGAGGAAAGCTATAACAAAAGTGGATAAGATTTTAAAGAGTAAAGATATTAAATTGTCAGCAAAAGTCTGCATAGTGAAAGATACGGTTTTCCCAATAACAACATACAACTGTGGATGCTGGACTACAAGAATTGCTGTGCAGTAGAAAATCATTGCTTTTAAACTGTAATGTAGTGCAACACTTTAGGAAATTCTGCAGACTTCAAGTACAGCTCAGTCAATACTAAAATAAATAAACTGAAGAGTCGGCATAGGGAGGTATAATAGAAAACCTAATTTATCCACATAATGTGAAGAATCAGTTCTGTTAACTGTACACATTTTGGATTAATGTATCTATTTTTAAGCTTGATTTACCTCTTTCTTGATGTACCTAATTTTGGTGGTATGTACCTATATTCTTTCTTGGTTCATCTCTTTGCCTTATTTTCTGAATCTCATCACACAGCACTTATGGCATTAAAGCTACTTAATATACAAGAACCAGGCTGCATGATTAATATACTGGTAGAAACAATAATTTAAAGAAAGAAGACACACAATTACACCTACCTTCCTTTTTCAGAAACAAAAACAAAATGACTTTTTGAGGGAGGTTTTTACAGTATATTTTATTAAAATCTTAACATTTTTGACTGTGTTATTCATAATATGATTATATTTTTTCAACTGAATTTTGTAAAGTTATATTTCTGAGTAGAATCCCATAACTATAATTGAAGTAGGAAGAGTTCTGTGCTATTCAGTATTCAGTTGTGGACAAATGTGTTGTATAGTAAAATTTTTGAGGTCACAATGAGTCATAGGTTCATAGGTTCATAGGTAGGTACTAGGCTATCGGCCTTAGGGCCTATACAAGCCCAGCCAAAAATGATACCCTAGCTTTTGCCACTCAAGAAAATTATTTTCCTGTGCCACTGTCGAACAGAGCCACAGAAGTGATCCCCGGGCTGAATTTTCTATTTCCCATCCAATCATCAAGATTTTTCTTGAAGAGTGCTAATGAGGAGCTTTGTTTCATATAGATAGGCAGTTTATTCCAGAGTATGGGAAGTCTCTGGGACAGGACTCTATCCCTCCGGCATGTTCTGTTTATTGTGGTGACAAGGTGTAGGTCCCTAGAGTGTGTAGCTCGGAGAGATTGGGATTTCTTTAAGTGGAGCATGTCTCACAGCTCTGGGTTTGTCATAGCTTTGTATGTTAGGCAGAGATCACCACTGAGTAGGCGATATGTGACGGAGTAAATCTGGAGTTCTTTGAGACGGTCTGCATAGGGCATCTGTTTGAGGTCGGTAATCCTCTTTGTGAGGTATTTCTACGGCCTTTCCAGTTGTTGTAGATGTCTTGTGAGGTACATACCAAAAGGGGAGTTGAACTCTATAATTGGTCGAATGAGTGATGAGTAGAGGGGAACAATGACCTCTTTTTTTTTGGATGAGAAACCTTTTGTGATGAGGTGAGCCATGTAGAAGGATTTCCTGACTACTGTGGTGATGTAATTATCAAAGGAGAGACTAATGTCCACCTGTGTCCCAAGGTCTCTTATCACACTTTCAGTGTTAAGTATACTATCGCCTATGTTGTAGTTCATGGGTACAGAGTTTTTACCAAAGGGGATGACAATGCACATTTTGGCATTGAGCTTGAGGCTATGGCTTTGACACCAGGCATCTGTCTCAGTGAGTCCCTTTTGTAGGATGTCCACATCGTTAGGAGTTTCGATTATGGCTCCTAGTTTGCAGTCATCTGCAAACTTCATTAGCCAAAGACCTTCTGTGTTAGCCTGTACTTCAGAGAAGTAGATACCAAACAGGAGAGGACCCATGACTGAACCCTGTGGTACTCCACTTGTCACTGGTCTGAAGTCGGATTTGGAGTCTGCTACTTTCACAGTGTGGGTTCTGTCAGTGAGCCAGTTGGCAACCCATCTTGTGACATAGGGATTTATACCTTGTTTAGTGAGTTTATCTATATTTCCAGAGTCGGGGATGGTGTAAAAAGCCTTGGCAAGATCTAGATAGGCTGCGTGAACCACCTTACCCTCATCTACGGCTTTGGTGACTGCTTCAAAGAAGTCTATCAGGTTTAGGAGACATGATCTGCCTTTTACAAACCCGAACTGGGTGGGGTCCAGAGTTTGGAGATTACCAATGTCTTTGTTTATAAGTTCCATGATGATACGTTAAATGGCCTTGCAGACCAGGCTCATCAGGCTAATAGGGTGGCAGTTCCCAGGGTCTGTGGTGGCTCTACCCTTGTGGACTGGGATAACCGTCACTGTACATCATTCAGCGGGCACAAAGCCTGATGTGAGGCTATGATTCAACATGGTACTTAGGTGGGGTGCCAGTTTGTTCTTTAGTTCATGTAGAACACAGCCTGGGATGTTGCCTGGTCCCATTGATGCTGTGTTCTTGGCTTTGGAGAGTGTGGATTTTACCTGTGCAGCCGTGATTACAGGAACTTTGCATTCTTCCTGTATAGAGATGGGCTCTTTAGGGGTGAGAGGGGGGTAAAGTTAACTCTGAACCTGTCTGCCAGGATGTTGGCAATATCAGTTGGGTTTGTATATTTAGTGCCATTGTGCTGTAATTCAGAGCAGATCTGAGTATTGCCATTGAGATTTTTGTCATAGCTATAGAATGCTTTGTGGTTGTCTTTAGAATCAGTGGTGATTTTGTTTTCATAACTAGCTTTGGAGGATTTTTTTTTAGGGATCGCAGCTTCTTACTGAGGCTGACCAGGGAGCTCCTCCACTCATGGGATTTTACTCTCTTTTGCAACAGTTTCTTCCTTCTGTTGTACAGTTTGTTTATGGCAGGGGACCATCAGACTGGCTTCCTTTTCTTGGAGAATAGCGTCTTGGTTCTGTTTGGGATAGCACAATCCATGAACGCATGTAAGTGCTTATAAAATGCAATTATGTAGGATTCAGTAGTCATAACTGTATTGTCCATCTGCATGGGTGTCATGAAGTTCACCACTTCTGTCTTAAGAAGCATGAAGCTGGGTTTGGAGAAATTTTTTACCGTGGTTTCCTTAATGGGGGGTGGAGGCGGGATGTGGATATCTAGGGTAATTAGCTTATGGTCGGATCAAACCAATGAGGCGTTGACTTCAGGTGTGGAACACCAGTCACTCGTGTTGGTAATGACTAGATCTAGGATATTGTTGCCCCTGGTGGGGATGTGGATACGTTGATCCAGGGCATTGGAGTTTATGAATTCCAGAAAGCGTTGAGCGAAGGAGTTGGTACATGAGTAGTTTTCCCAGTTAATGGAGGGGTAGTTGAAATCGACCATTATTAGGTTGTTTGGTTGAACCCTAATATTTTCCAGTACATCAAGAAAAGAGGAGTGGGAATCCTGAGGCATGGTGGGGGATCTGTAGCAAGGTACAATTTGGATTGCAGTTTTGCCCATAGTTAGCTCCACTTGGATAACCTCGGATGCATTATGCTGAGCAACTAGCCTGGATGTTTGGATATTCTTAATGAATATGGACACACTTCCTCCTTTGGTATTTTGGTCCAGGTTACATGGCCGAAAAGTGTGGCATGAGTTGTAGCCTGGTAGTCCTGGGGTGCTCTCTGGAGCCTTGAACCAGGTCTCAGTCACTGCACAGATATCGATGTTCTACATTTTAAGGAGTGCCTCAAGTGAGTGCATTTTGAGATTTAGACATCTAGCATTGAGTAGTATCACCCTCCTTTTTTGCTTGCCTGTTCCCGTTATGGTGGTGAATTTGTCATTTGAACCTTGCCTAAAAATGGCACTATAGGGGCAGCAAGAACCTTAGCCAGTATCCGGAATCCCAGGGGTGAAAGGTGCAGGCCATCTCTGGCAAAGTATCGTGGTCTGTTGACCATGTCAACCCAGACAGATACTGGATCCCTTTAGAATGACACCAGAAGCTTAGCCAATTGTTGAAGTCAATCCTTTTATCCTTGTATTGTGGCATCATTCTGAATGATGGCAGAATGCTACTAGGGTCATACCTGCATGGGCTACAAGATCGGAGAGCTCTTCCATGTCTCTTTTCATGTAGTCTAGGGAGGTATATTTCAGGTCATTCACACCACCATGGACAATGACAGTCATATTTGTACTTGTGGAGCGACCTGAGTTCGTGGGTATGTGGCAGATCCTGGCACCCGACAGGCAGCTAACAGTAACCTTCTCCTTGTTTAGCCTGGTGAATGGGACATCAGTGGGCCTGACTATAGAGTCACCTATGACTAGTGTGTTGGGTACATTGCTTTGCGTTATTGGCTGTGGTTGAGTGGCACACTGAGTCTGCGGGCTATGTATCATTTGGGTTGTGTTGAGGGGTGGAGGTTGCTTGCATTTCTGCTTTGGAGGTCTCTGTTGCTTGAGCAGATTATTATTGAGAGCCACCGCAAATGTTTTTGTGTTTCTATGTGTGGATTTTGGTGGTGTAGATTTAGTGAGACTATGTCAGACAAATAAACAACAGCAGATCAATGTTCAAGGTAACTCAGTTTGAAATGTGTGTTCATGGATATAGTTTGTATGTAGTTATTAAGAATACAGTCAAAGAGACCAATAGGGAGCCTAGTCCAGTTTCCAGAGCAACTATCTAGGAAAGTGTTAACAGCTCAAAGGCCCAGCCTTTTGCATTGAATGCATGTGTGTAAGCACAGTCACTTTTCTTCTCTCCCAATATATTTATAGCACATCTTCATATCCTTGCTACAAAATCCTTCCAATGGTTGGGTTCTTTATAGCTCACTGACCACTTGCTGGATGAGGATTCAGTCCAGTAAGTTCATCTCCTAATAGTGAACTCCATGATATCTTTTTCCATTGGAAATCACTGCCTGTCTTAGTTGTAGGGACTTTCCTATTTCTTCATGTTTGTATATCAATGAAGCTGGCATCTATAAGTGTAGATTCCTCCCCCCCCCCCCCCCCACACACACACATAAGTAAAGAGCTTGTTCTCCACATAAGGTCAAAATTAATTTTGTGATGAGATGAATTTGGCAAGGTGGGTCCTTACTGAGTTGGAATTTGAGCACTCATAAACAAAACACAAGATTAAGGACTGCCAGGACCACAGTTTTGTGAGATAAGCACTCCTGATAATATACCAGCAGCAACAACAACAGCACACAGGAAAAGTAGAAAAAACAACACCGCAGGATTCACCAAACACGATTTATTGTAGTAAACCTATTTCTCTCTGACGTCTCGGCCTTAGCCTTCCAGGAGTATACAACAGATAAAACCTTCTAAAAGTAATTTTATTCCGAGAATTATGAATCAGGAAGTATCTAACTTTATTAGGATGGTGAATCATTCTTTAGAAATAGGGCACCAAGAATTTATATTAAATAAGAACAACATTGAATATAATATGTCCTTTCATGAGTGGAAGATCTTAATGGACCTAAGTAAGAAAAATAACATTGTTTTTAAACCTGCCGATAAGGGCAACAAATTGGTTGTTCTAAACACTAATGATTATTTTGACATGTGTATGCAACATCTTAATGATAATAACATTTATGAAATATGTGAGGTAGAAAAATATCATTTAGCTATACTACAATACAAAGAGTTGATACAAAAGGGTTTCAGACTAGGATATTTTGAGATGAAAGATGTTAACAATAAATTTCAGACAGAGGGTTGTGGCATGGCATATTTTTATTGCCTGCCGAAAATTCATAAAAATCTTAATAAACCCTCTGGTCGTCCCATAGTATCAGGTCGTAAATATTTTTTACGAAATATAGGTATTTTCCTACATGACTATTTGTCTGCATATGTTAAAAAATTACCTTCTTTTTTAACAGATGTATTTGATTTTTTGAATAAAATTAATAATATAAAATGGAATAAAAGTATGTATTGGCTGACAGTAGACGTCAAAAGTCTATACACAAATATTAGCCATGAATTTGGATTGGAGGCATTGAGATGGTTTTTGGGTCAGTCCCCTGTTTCAGAATTTATTTTAGAGTTATTGCATTTTTCTTTAACCAATATTTTTTTTGAATTTAATCACTCTGTTTATCATCAGAAGCGAGGAACAGCCATGGGGGCTTCTTTTGCCCCCATGTATGCAAAATGGGATTTTGAGTTAGAATATATTTATAAACATAAGTTTTTTCAACAACATGTTATTAAATACTACAGATATGTAGATGATTTAATTTTTTTAGTGGAAGGGGGGCAGTCTTTGGCAGTACAATTTATTTCAGATTTAAAGTCCAATAGATTTTCTTTGGACTTTGATGGCTTAATTATGGGTTTACGAATACCTTTTCTAGATGTGATTCTTGACATTTCTAGTGGTTACAAATTAGTAACTTCAGTAAATAGGAAATTTGAAGGTCCTACGTTATATGTACATGGTACTAGTGGACATGTTCCACATACTAAACACTCCTTACCTTATGGAGAAATGTTAAGGACTTTCAGATTATGTAATGAAAAGCAGTACTTAAAAAATTAGATTTTGTGTACAACTCTTTTTTGTTAAGAGGGTACAATAATTCTTTTTTGGATGAGAGTCTTAACAAACTATGGGATTATTCTTATAATTATAACAAAAAAAGCATATTACAGGAGAAAAGATCTGATTCTTTTTTCAGTCAAAATAAACAAATGCAATCTGAAGCTATGTACTTTGTTACTACTTATGGATGTTATACATCGGAATTAGTTAAAATTGTTTCTATGTTTTGGAAATATTTTAGCACCCTGGACAATGTTAAATCATGGCTAAATGTCAATTTAAAATTTTCATACAGAAGGGGAAGGAACATTAAAGATTTCTTGGTGTAGGTTTAGATTTCCTATAGAATTAATGACAGAACAAGTTAGACATAAAGGGACCCATCAGTGTGGTAAATGCAAGGCATGTAGTTTTGTTACTTTTAGTTTTGAATGTATAAATGATATTCCCTTTCGAGTAAACAATTGTTTTAGTTGTAATACAGAGAGTCATTTATGCCCTAAAATGTCCCTGTCATAAATTTTACATCGGGAAACAAAGAGAGCTTTCAAAGTGAGACTACATGAACATGTTAGAGACATAATTAATGTTAAAACTGTAAGTCCTGTTGCTCGACATTTTGTGAAATGCACAACAGTGATGAAAAGTTGTTACAAGCATCAATTTTAGAACAAGTATCTGATAATGATTCTGATTTATTAAAAACTAAACATTTGTTACTGTATAAAGAAACTGTTTATATATTGAAGTTTAAAACTTTACATCCAAATGGGCTTAATGAGGATTTTAATTGGAAAACGTTGCTTAGATAATTGATTTTTTTAATAAGTTGATTGTTTGATTGTCTTAATTAATGGATTTAATCTGTATATAAGGTCAGTGTGTTTTATCTGTTGTATACTCCTGGAAGGCTAAGGCCGAGACGTCAGAGAGAAAGAGGTTTACTACAATAAATCGTGTTTGGTGAATCCTGCGGTGTTGTTTTTTCTACTCCTGATAATATATCAGTAAAGCCAACACAGTCTTCTTCCGTAGTGTGCTGGTAAAGGCATAACTATGCACAATTAATAGTAACACAACCAATTAAGCAGATTACTCATACTTCATTATTATATGCCTCCATCTATTTTCCATGCCTAGCCTGGCAGTGGGGGTTCTGTCCATCCCATGACCATATAGACTAACTTACAGTGCTCTCTTATCAGGTACAGCATGCCTATCCAGTTTAACATTGCACTGTTTACCTTATGGGCATGTAAGCTGCTATGTTGTATAAGCCTACCATTTATGGTATGATTTCCCTTGTATCTACAGACTGAGTCATCAAGTGGTACAAAGACCATGTGCTCCTAACATTTTTGTGGCTGCTCTGGTGCCAGAAGTGCCATTCACAGAGTGGGCACACAGACTTTTGTGTTGGTGCACCTTACCATCTATGGATTGGCTGCCCTAGTGCCTACAGTGCTATGAAGCTATAGACTGGGGACACAGGCTACTTTGTTTTGCATCCTTAAGATTTTTTTGCTGTGCTGATACCCTCAGTTTCATTCTTCCTTTTAATACACTGGCTGCTTATTTTGTACTTCACCAAGCCCACAACATTGCCATCATAGTGTTCATTATGCCATACATATTATTTTGCTGTCTACTGAGGTGGTACTGACAAATACATGATTGTGTTTTGTAATCAAGTGTTTTTCAGTAGTCCAGAGTAAATGGCCATAAATCTATTACTGATATGCAGCATATGCTATCTTTTACTAATAAACTACAGTAATCTTTAATTTCTGCCATTATATAAAATTAGAGTATAAGAAGGTTATCTTCCTCTTTCCCATAAAAAATAAATATTTTCAGTGTCTTGATCTAAACTCCTACCATGGATGCTAAGAGTTTTAGCCAAAAGAGGCCGCTTCTACAATCACAGAAAATGCACTTCAATGACACTTTCGCTACAGTGAGGGTAAACCTCATTATCAACTAGTTTGCATGTCTCTGAATTGTGCAGTGCACCACTAGTGCTAATCAGCCAACTCTTGCAGTGATCATCACTGCAGGTCCATGCAGCACCCCCCATTCATTGTCAAGCACAATCACATATGCACATATTTAAACACACATGCACATATTTAAATACAGACACACATATACTTATACATCAACATATAACCATAACTCACAATAAACGAACCTCTAAAAACCTCCGGTGGAACAGGAAACACTGTCAATATGATGGAAATGTTGCCAGAATTCCAAGCAAAATCACAAAGAATACTGTAAAAAAATATACCACAGTCTATAAGCAGTAAATTCAGCACTAAAGAAGAATGCCAATATTAAAACCACAGTGTTTAATAAGGTTTCTTCCTCAGAACAAAGTGAAAATAAATACATACACTTTAAATAGAATGTTTTGGCGCCAAATAAGAGCAGTATGTCAATTTGCCCTAAAAGTAACAGAGCATTTGAACACCGACAAGAGTATTAAGGTTAACCATTATAACATCAAAATAGGTGGCTATTTTAATTGCTATTCTACTAATGTGATCTACATTGCTTTGTGCCAACAACGTGGGCGCATTTCGTTGGGGCGTGACGCATTTTACGCTGCGGAGAGTAGACACATGAGGGACAGAATCAAGGAACATCTAAATGATATAAAAAATTCCAAGAAAACCAACATATTTAGAACATGCTAAGCAATGCACCAGTCACCATTTCAAGTTTTTTGGGGTATCACAAATCAGGAATGATCCACAGGGCAGGACTACTCCCTATGATTTAGATGCACAAGAGTTGAGAATGCAAATTTTGTTGAATGCTTACAATCGTCCAGGTTTAAATTAATACTGTAGTATTAAGCCTATCTTAAGACTTAATAACCTTAAGGGGAGATAATATTGAAGTAGAATTGTAGTTTAGTACGACATTTATTATGTGTGTATATTTTTACACTTATCAATATGAATTTTATATTTTTAGATTATTAATGATTAATTTTGATTAGGTTTACAATAATTATATATAACTTATATTAGTGCTACATAATCAATTATGATATGATATTTATGATAGTACAGTTAATAACAATATATTTACATAGAATAATATTAAATCAGTTATCATAATACATTATATTTATATTACATATATTTATATTTATAATTATATTTATGGTATATTTATTTGTTATCAATATAGCATATAGTTTATATATTTTTAGCACCTTCATACATACACACATCTTCATAAATACCTTATACATACCCACATTTATTACACAAATCATACAAATTACAACAAGTCAAATCATATTGGATCACACTGTATTGTATTGTATTTTATTTGTTTTTACAATAAGTTTTTAATAATTGATTGATTAATTGTGTAATTGGATTATTTTGGCATTATCTGATGAAGTCTGTGAACCTAGGTCATTCTGTTTGTGTTTCTGTTACTAATTCTACCTTATAGACTTGGCAACATTTCCATCATATTGATTTAGACATAACCATAACTCTTTCCTGTCACTTAGTTTACAGGACATCCCTGCTCTAACCTCTTATTATTTCTGTGCTCCTCAGACATCATGGATGGTACAGTGGTGCAGCGGTAGAATTGTCACCTCACAGCAAGAAGTTCTCTGGTTCAATTCTTGGCTGGAGTGCCTTCTGTGCAGAGTCTGCATGTCATCTCTACATTCATGTGGGTTCCTTCCAGGTGCTCTGGTTTTCTCCCATGTTATAAAGACAAGAGTCTGGAGTATTTCTCCCCAGGCCTCTGCTGAAAATTGGCTTTGTTCAAAGTCAGACTTTCCCGGTTAACAAATGTTAAGTATATAAATCATGGATGATTACAGTCAGTCAATAATGACAGACATTAGAGTTTATTTCTTCTTATTGTTCAGAATCTCTATTGTGATGCTCTATTAACGTCTTAACTGGCTCTGAGTAGTATTTGAAAATTATCATTGGTGTCATCTAGTGTTCCTC
The DNA here is from genome assembly GCF_019279795.1 of Protopterus annectens. Lineage (NCBI taxonomy): Eukaryota > Metazoa > Chordata > Ceratodontiformes > Protopteridae > Protopterus > Protopterus annectens. Next base: position 1,860,297,268 of record NC_056726.1, on the reverse strand, counting down.
CTGGCTGGCTATTTAGAGGAATGTCAGTCCCCCAAATGTTCACATTCCAGTCCTTTACAACCATCCCTGATTTTACCCTGCTCTGTTCCTTGTAACTTATGGACTATTGCAGTTAGTCAATAATTCCAGACATTAAGAATTGCATACTTGTTATAGTTCTGAAAATACATTTCCCTCTTCAGTTAATATACAGGACTAAAGCTCTGGATTCTTAATGAGCTTATGTGCCAAGGGGACAGGGTTTGAAGCTTTTACCCCATTTTAATGTACCATTTTTAAATGACATAAGGTAAAATTTAAGCCGTGCCTAGTGTGTCAAGTGGTAGTGTAGAGTATTAATGCTCTGCTGCTGAGCTGTTTTTGTGTGCCAAGGTGCAGAGTTTGAACCTTTGTCTCTGTTCTTAAATTACATTTTTAAGCAAATTACGTTAATATTGAAAATGATTCCCTAGTGTCTAATGGTAGCACTGAGGACTAAAGCTCTAAAGTGTAAATAAATGGTTTGTGGGCCGAGGGTATAAAATGTGAAGCTTTTCCTTGTTCTTTTCTATGACTTAATATTTTAACTCATACTTTTTGTGTTTAGTGCCTCCCTCAATACAACTCATTATGCTGCAAAGTTGGTTGTTCTATTACCTTTTTAAGTGACTTCAGGTAATATTTCACATCACTAGTGTCTAGTGTTCCCTCACCCCAGACATCTTTTGTGCTGCAAAGTTACTTTAGAGTACTATTTACTGATTATCCCTGATGCCTAATGATCACCCCTGCCCCATATGTCTTTCATGCTGGAAAGCATTTTCTATTAATTTTTTAAGAGTTTTAGGTCCAGATGTCTAGTCTTCTCCTCCACCACATGTCTTTTGTGCTGCACAACTATTGCTCTATTAACTTTTTCAGTGACTGCACAGTATTATTTAAATTTCCCTGGTGTCTTGTGTTTTCTTCCAAATTGCAAGATTTTCTCATTAGTCTAGGGGGTGTTCAGAGTTTTGACAGCCCCCCACCACATACACCACAAAGACCAGCCAATCACACTTACAGTCAAACTCACCCACTTACCTTTACACACACACACACACACACACACACACACACACACACACACACACACACACACACACACACACACACACACACACACACACACACACACACACACACACACACACACACACATATACACAGGCACACCAGCACTCCTTGTCTACCAAACTTCCCAGCATTTCCTCTAACACAATCTCGTCTACTGAAAGTAATGGGTGAATACAAACTTTTAGCCACATTAATTAACTCTGTTGGCTGAGCTAGCTTATGCACCTGATCAATTCTGTGACTCACTTGTCTGTGTAAAGGCCTTACCACAGAAATTTCTACGGGTGAACATATGACAAATTAGCATAGGCTGATCCCCTGGACTATGTCATTAGCACATAGCTTGGTTAAAGAGATGGCTCACCATGATGATTCTACAGATCATAAAGGATCACTGCAGTGGTTCTGTCTCTGAATCAGAAAGGGCCACCACCAGTCACACTACTCTGAGACAGTGATCAGTTTACCCAGTTAGCTCTAGATGTACAGTTTAGGCTAAGGAAGCTTTTGCTAGCTAAAATATAATCTAAATTAAAAACAGTATACACTGATGTATAGGCAAAAGATGCATCCATTAACACATTTCCTAGTTACGTACAGATATACAGAGCTAAAAACATTACATAGCAACCATTTTATAATGAGTTAAATATATTGCAATGCAAATCAATCAGCAAATGTCAAAAAGCAATTTAATATTTAAGTACTCTAAAGCAGTAGCAGTCACAATGTCTGCATCTCTTTTCTATCTTTCTCATCAAAGCAGTGGGTTTTCTAATTAGAGGTTTAGTAAGAAGTGTAATGAGGAAACCAACACAGGTTTTGACACCTTACTTTCAGAACCAGTGCCCCCAAGGTTTCTGATAAAGTGAATGTCTTTAAATGTATTTGACTTAATTTTTTCATGTATATATTAAAACTTACAGACAGCATCTTTAAACTGCAAGAATTTGAAAAGAAGATTTCTTAAAATAAAGCACCTGTTTGAGAGAGCTTCTAAGTTCTGGGCATAAAAAATAATCACCAAGTTAATGTGATTACTTTACTCCTCTGCAATCCTTGTAACATCCACAAAGAGTTTTTTTGTTTTGTCTGTTAGATATCAGTTACCAAAGTGTCATCTAATGACACACAGGCTTGTTGCTCAGGTCCATGACCTTGAGTTGCTCATTTTCTTCAGACATCTAAATGTTACAAGTATCAGTCACCACACAAGAAGTTTCTTAACTTTATTAAACATCAAAATACTTGTGATCAATGATTCTCTTCTCTCAAAGATCCTGTCTTTGAGTTTGGCAGTTAACATAGAGGATTAAGCATATGTGTTTTTAACAAGAGGCTTCCTGTACATTTGATTCCTCAATCTACTTTTCCTAATGTGTAGCTCTGAGCAAGTCACTTAACCAGACTGCACTCCAAAACTGGGAAATGGGATAGATTTATCAGTGGCTCCTGGACCACATGCCTAGTAAGTATTTATGAACCTTATGAAGTTTAAAGGTTTATAGTTTCACAGGCAGGTACTAGGCATTCAGGCTACTGATCATTGCATGCTTAACAGATAAACCACAAGTTCCCTACAGTCTCAAGTGGAGATACTCAGCACAGGACATGGAAGAATTTTAGGCTGCCCATGCAATTATCTAGGTTCACCTTGATCGTGGCAAGGGTGCTTTTCCTGAATGACATATAGTGGAAGTTTGTTTCAAAGGTGTACGATACATTGGCATATGAATCTATCACTCCAATATGTCGTATTTATATATTCACGAAGGTTTAGTTCCTTTATTTAAAGACATTTGATATTTTAAGGAATAGGAGGTCCAGGAGGGCAATATGTTTCATGGTTCAAAAGACTAGACAGAAATTACCACTGAGGATCTGTAAGAGACCAAGTGCAGAGAGAGAACTGTCTGTTTGGATAACTCAAGTACAGAGAGAAAACTGTATGTTTGGATAACTCAAGTACAGAGAGAGAACTGTCTCTTTGGGTTACTGACTGTCTTAAGGTCATTGATCTTTTCAACTAAGAAACTCTGAGATCTCTCAAGTTGAATGATATGCTTATACAAATACATGCTGAAAGAGGCATTATAATCAATTATGTGTATCATAAGTTATAACTAAAGGTGAATTAAGATTTCTTTGTATCTAGTGCACATGGCTTTTGAAATTAGACAAGTGATATAAAAGGCTTTACAAACAACTGCAGGAAACATGATGGTCATAAGATAAGAAATTATCAAGAGTGCCTAGATCCCATATGATCATAACTGTTTGAAAGAGTGTATCACCTATATGTATGGAAAAACGTTTTGTTCACAAAATTAACTGTATCACATTTTTCATATTTCATTTTAGACTTAGGTAATTTTACCAGTGCTTACTATAGTCTAACCCATGTTTGAACAATTCTGAGTCAGGGAAGATCAAATTGATATTTTTTTATTTATTTTACATTTGGTTACCAGGAAATTCCAACTGGACACAGGTCCTTTTTTAGCAGAGGCCCAGGGAGAAATGCTCCACATACATCACATTACATAGTACTATAAAATGACACTTTGCATTGCATGATAAATTAAAAGCTAGCATAGTACTGAAGTATATCAAATTATGTACACAAACAAATATATTTGATTTAAAAAGAAGTATTATGATACTGATAAATGAAAAAAAGGGTACATACTTGTTGAGAGAAGAGGAGAAAAATAGAACAAATTAAAAGTGATTAGAGAAATGTAGAGCATAAAAACAATCAACTTACAGTCATCTGTAAATTTAGACATCCATAGGCCAGGACCATTGACCTGAAAGCATGAGAAACAGATGGCAAAAAGAAGAGGACCCAACAGTGAGACCTTTGGTATGCAATTGATAACTTTGTTCACTTCAGAACTGGCTTCTGTGATTCTAACGAAACGGTTTCTATCAGACAACCAGTTAGCCAGCCACAGTACAGCGTATGGATCTATATTCAGATTTACAAGTCTGTCAATAATCCCTGTATAGTGAACAATGTCAATGGCCTTTGCTGGTTCAATATTTGTTGTATGTACTCCATAAGTGCTGTCCACTGGCTCTTGGACTTTTTCAAAGAAATTAACAAGATTAAAGAGGCTGGACCTGCATTTGACAAACCAAACTGATATGAGTGTGGGGTTAAGAGATTTTCAATGTCCACATTAATAAAGTCTCATATAATATGTTTCATAGTTCTATATATGAGGCTACTGAAACTAATAGGTTTAAAGTTACTAAGGTCCATGTAACAGCATTGCAATTACTATTTTCTACACTTTGATCATGTAACAAGTGAAGAAGCTTAGAAGAAATTGTTAAGCAGGGGTTCAGATAGGACATATTTGTTACTGACAATATGGACCGAAAAGTTATTTATTATTTTATATATTTGATTTAACATTTGTTTACTAGGAAAGTCCAACTGGAACACAGACCATTGCCAGTGGCAGCCTGTGGGGAAACACTCCAGATGCATAGAATCATAGGATCATAGGAGGTTACTAGGCTAATGGCCCTGGGGCCTTTACCAGCCTAGCCAAGAGTATATCCTCCAAAAGAAACCCCAGTCAGGACCGAGGTACACAGGTGGAACCCCTGGGACAAATTTGTGTTTTCCCATTCACTCATCAAGGTTGCACTTGAAGAGGCCTAGCGAAGTGCTCTGTTTGATGTGTATTGGAAGTCTATTCCAGAGACAGGGCAGCCTCTGGGAGACAAACCTGTCTCTCCAGCAAGTTTTGTTAATGTCACATATTAGGTTCAGGCCTTTTGAGCAGGTAGTGTGTGAGGAGTTAGACTTATGGATATGGAGCATTTCTAGTAGGGCAGGGTCTGAGATTGCATTGTAGGTGAGACACAGATCACCCCCGAGCAATCTGTACGATACCAAGTAGAGTGATAGTGATTTGACCCTGTCCACATAGGACAGGTGTTGGAGGCCATAAATTCTCTTTGTAAGGTATTTCAGTGGCCTTTCCAGATGGTGCAGATGTTTGGAGAGGTACATCCCAAATGAGGCATTATACACAATTATTGGTCTAATGAGGGAGGAGTATAGAGGTAATAACCTCGTTTTTTCTGGATGTAATCCTGTTACTTATGAGATGAGCCACGTAAAAGGTTATTCTGACCACTCCTGCTACACGATGGTCGAATATGAGGTTGTTATGAACCTGAGTGCCCAGGTGTCTCACCACAGGTTGTGTGCTTAAGGGTTGCCATTGATGTGGTAATCAGTAGGGGGTCGTGCTTTTGCCAGGTGGTATGATGATACATTTTTTTGCATTCAGCTTGAGGCCATGACTTTGGAACCAGTCATTAGTTGCTGTGAGACCATCTTGCAGTAAGTTAACATCATTTGGCGAGTCAATGACAGCACCCAACTTACAGTCGTCAGCAAACTTGGTCAGCCACAGGCCTTTTGCCTTTGCCTGTACCTCCGAGAAATAGATGCCAAACAGTAGGGTTCCCAGGACAGATCCCTGGATAACAACTAATGACAGGTCTGCTATCAGAGGTGGAGGTGCCTATATTGAGTTTGAGGGTCCTGTCGGTGAGCCAGTTGGCCACCCACCTGATGAGATAGGGATTTACGCCAAGCTGCGTTAGCTTTTCGATGATGCCCAAGTGGGGGATTGTGTCAAAGGCCTTGGCCAAGTCAAGGTAAGCTGTATGTACTGACTTTCCCTCATCCCTGGCCTTGGTGACAGTCTCAAAGAAGTCGACCAGGTTCAACAGGCAAAATCTGCACTTGATGAATCCAAACTGGGTGGGGTCAAGTGCTTGGAGATTGCCTATGCCTTTGTTTATGAGATCCTTAATAATACCCTCCATGACTTTACAGATTAGACTTGTCAAGCTAATGGGGCAATAATTTCCAGGGTCAGTGGTGGCACTACCTTTATGCAAGGGGATGACAATGGTGGTTCTCCACTCTGCTGGAATGAAGCCAGTGCTTAGGCTGTGGTTGAATAGGGTGCTCAATGGTGAAGCCAGTTCTTGTGGAGATTATGCAGAATACATCTGGGATACTATCAGGTCCCATGGAAGCTGTGTTTTGTTTTCCTTGGATAGGGCTTGTAACACTTGATCTATAGAGTTGTTAGGTGCAGGACAAGTATCGAGATGTCAAACGGGCCTTTGGGGGATATAGGGGGGTGAAGTTTGTGCTGAACCTATCTGCTAGCAGGTTGGCTAAGTCAACAGGATCAGTGTATGTCATACTGTTAAGTAGTTCATAGGTTCATAGGTTCATACTAGGCTATCTGCCCTAGGGCATTTATAAGCCTAGCCAGAGTGTGTTTGGCTTTCACCACCCATTTTAAATTAATTTTGCTATGCCCTTTTTCGAGGTTAGTATACTGTGCCTCTGTCTAACAGTGACAAAAAAGTGATACCCGGGGTAAATCTACGATCTCCCATCCACTCATCAAGATTCCTCTTGAAGAGAGTCAATGAGGGACTCTGCCTAACCTGGACTGGGATTTTATTCCAGAGTGAAGGGAGCCTCTGGGTTATGAATCTGTCCCTCCAGCATGTCCTATTTATTTAAGTGCTGAGGTTCAAGTCTCTCGAGCGCGTAGCTCAATGGGATTTGGATTTTCTGAGGTACAGCATGTCCATTAATTCCGGGTTGGACATGGCTTTATACGTGAGGCACAGAGCACTTCTGAGCAGGCGGTATGCCACTGAGTAGAGCTGGAGTTTCATTAACCGGGCAGCATATGGCATCTGTTTGAGCCCTTTGATTCTCTTGGTGAGGTACTTTTGGGGTCTTTCCAGTTGCTGCAGGTGTCTGGTAAGGTACATCCCAAAAGGGGCATTGTACTCAATTATGGGCCTGATGAGTGATGAGTAAAGAGGCACAATGACCTCCCCTGATCTAGATGTGAATCCCTTCATGATTAGGTGGGCTATATAAAATGTTTTTTCTAACCACTTTGGCCTCGTGGTTGTCAAATGAGAGATTGCTATCAACTTGGGTCCCCAGGTCCCTAATTACTTCTTCTGTACTTAATGGATTACCACCTATGTGGTAATTTGTGCGCACTTTGTTTTTGCCAAAGGGGATGATTATACACTTTTTGGCGTTTAGCTTGAGGCCATGGCTCTGGTACCAGTTGTCTGTTTCTATGAGGCCCTTTTGGAGGATGCTTGTGTCGGCTGGAGAGTCGATTATGGCGCCCAGTTTGCAGTCATCTGTGAACTTGGTCAGCCACAGTCCTTCCGTGTTGGCCTGTACCTCTAAGAAATATATACCGAACAAGAGAGGTCCCAGGACTGAGCCTTGTGGGATGCCACTTATAACTGATTTAGAGTCTGACATGGCTCCAGCAATTCTAACCATGTGGGTTCTGTCCTTGAGCCAGTTTGCAACCCATCTAGTGACATCGGGGTTTATATTTAAGCTGGTGAGCTTATCTATAATGCCCGAGTGGGGTATTGTATCGAAGGCTTTTGCAAGGTCCAGGTAGGCTGTGTGGACCACCTTCCCCTCGTCAATGGCCTCGGTGACTGTTTCAAAGAAATCAACCAGATTTAAGAGGCAGGATCTGCCCTTAACAAAGCCAAACTGGGTAGGATCCAGTGTCTGTAGGTCCCCAATATCTTTATTTATGAGGTCCATGATGATCCTTTCCATAGCTTTGCAGACCAATCTAGTCAGGCTTATGGGGTGATAGTTTCCAGGATCCGTTGAGGCACCACCTTTGTGGAGAGGGACCACTGTTGCTGTACGCCACTCTTTGGGTACATATCCTGTAGTAAGGCTGAGATTGAACAGTAATTTTATGTTTGGGTTTAGCTCTTCTTGGAGTTCATGTAGGACTCAGCCCGGGACACCGTCTGGTCCCATTGATGCTGTGTTTTTTGCTTTGGAGAGGGCGGCTCTTACCTGAGCATCTGAGATGTCAGGGGGGCAGCACTCTGCTGGGATAGATATTTGCTCTTTTGGTGGGGAGGGGGGGTAGAAGTTTGCGCTGAAACTGTCGGCTAGGATGTTGGCAACGTCTGTGGGTTCAATGTATTTTTTTGTCATTTTGGACTAATTCTGAGCATATCTGGGAATTCCCACCCAGGTTCCTAACATAACTAAAGAAAGCCTTGTGATTATCCTTAGTGTCCTGTGCAATTTGTCTCTCGAAGCTGGCCTTAGACGATTTTATGAGTGCCCGTAGTTTTTTGCTAATACTGATCAGAGATGCCTTCCCTTTTTGGGATTTTGCTCTATCATGTAGTAGCTTCCTCCTTCTATTGTATAGTTTGTTTATGGCTGGGGTCCACCAGACAGGACGTCTGCCTTTGGAGGATTGGGTCTTGGTTTTATTTGGGATTGCATGATCCATGCATTCCTGAAAGTGTTCATAGAATGCGTTTATAAAGAATTCTGCAGTCTGGGCCATATTTTCCACAGGCTCGGGGGCTTTGAAGGATTCCACCTCGGTTTTGAGGAGTGTGAAATTTGCTTTAGAGAAGTTTTTCACTGTGGTTTTCTGGGTAGGGGTGGGGTCAGGATGTGAATATCCAGTGAGATTAGTTTATGGTCTGATCTTACCAGTGAGGGATACACTTCTGGTCTGGAGCATAGAGTCCCCATGTTGGTGATGATCAGGTCCAGTATGGTTTCCCCTCTTGTGGGAGTGGTAACAAGTTGTTCCATAGCATTTGAGTTTATAAATTCTAGGAACCTTTGGGCTAGGGTGTTGAAGCTAGAGTAATGCTCCCAGTTTATGTTTGGGTAGTTGAAGTCGCCCAATATAATGGTGTTTGGAGAGACCTTCATATTTTCCAGTGTTCTCAGGAAGGCCGAGTGGGGTTCCTGAGTTTGGGAGGGTGGTCTGCAGCAGGCTATAAACTGGAAGGCAGTTTTACCCACTGTTAGTTGCACATGGATAGTTTCTGATGCTTCGTGCTGTGCCACCAACCTGGAGGTGTGGGTATCTTTGACGAATATTGATACTCCCCCTCCTTTTGTGGTTCGGTCCAAGTTTTGGGGCCGAAAAGCATGGTATGAGGTATAACCTGATAGTGGTAATTCGGAACAAACATGGGCTTTGCCACAGAGGTTCTTGATATAACTGAAGAAGACTTTATGGTGTCCCTTTGTTATGGAGGCTAGTTTCAATTCATAATTGGCCTTGGAGGTTTTCACTAGCGATCTAATTTGCTTGTTGAGGCTAAGGAGATAGGTTTTCCAATTTGGAATTTGTTCCTTTTTACCCTTGGACAACAGTGTCTTCCTTTTGTTGTAAAGCCTGTTGATAGAGAATGTCCAACAAACAGGTTTGTGTTTCCTTGAAAAGCAGGTCTTAGTTCTATTGGGTATGGCTGAGTCTATGTAGTTGTACAGGAGCTTGTAAACTACATTGCTGTACTGTTCAGCATAGTTGTCTGCATCCTTTGGGGGGGGGGTGAAGCTACAGATACCTTCCCTTAGGAAGTTGTAGTCAGCTTTTGAGAAGTTTTTTAGCTTGATTTCAGCTGGCAGCATGTTTTTTGGAATGTGGGAGGAAATTGAAGGAAACTTATGTGAGCAGAGGGAGGACATGCAGACTCTGCACAGAAGGTACTCCAGCCGAGAATTGAACCAGAGAACCTCTTGCTGTGAGGTGACAATGCTAACCAATGCACCACTGCATTGCCCACAAGGGCCAAGGATGGGCCACTGTTTACCTCTACAATGGCTTAGAAAGTGTAACTAGTCTTACTGATATCTACAGTAGGGCGTTGTTTATCAGAGCATGGCTGCTTCTTCTCAATCGCTGAAAAGTTTCACGCATAACACACCAGGATCTGCTTCAGAAGACGTAATGCTAAAATCAGTTTTACAGAAACTAAATTATACCAGTGTCACATTCAAAGGCAGTTCATTGCAGATGACCACTTGTACTTTCCCAGCATAAACATTAAAGCTCACTCCCCATCCTAAGCCTAGAAGTACATCTGTTTTACCACCTTGGGTTATTAAGCTAGCTTGTAGAATCATACTTAAACAACACAGCCTCAGCATTATGTTGTCCTAACACTAAAGCATGATTGAGAAATATTTAGAACATTTTTTTTTGTTTGTTTCAAATTATCATTTTTTTTCTGTTATAGCAGTAATGCAACTGTAATTGCTTTCCAATTTATGATGTTTAATAAACTATGTTAGGCCTGATATCCTATCTCAGGTGCTTATTTATACTGGGTTATTGTCAGGATAGTATAAATAAGCATCACTGTATTTATGAAGTTAAAATACCTCAAAAGTCTTGAAGACATTGTCTGAGTAGGCCCCATGAAAAACAGAGTGAATAGTCTATATGAAAAACACTCACAAATACCCAAACTAGAATTTATAAAGCCACAAGTAGACAGTCTGATGATATCACAGACAGATGACACAAAAAATAAAACAAATTCAGAAATTTCACATTAAAAGAGATACAATACAAATAGGTCAGTTTCATACCTGCAGCCCACATTATATATTAAAACACACAGCAGTTCACAGCTTTATAGAACTAATCTTCAACACAGCACATTAAATGAGTTAAGGAAATGAAAACAAACTGCAAAATAAAATACTTTTACTTTCAGTATAGCATTGTTATTTTTTAATCTGGTTAATCTGCTGTGTTAAACTGAGAAGAGATTGCATGTGCTTTCTTTTGATCTTCTGCTTAATTTCTGTCTCAGATCAATGACAATGATAAACAGAAAAGTTTTAAGCATATTACTTTTGACCTTTCCCTATGACAGAAGGTGAAAAGCACAAGTCTTCTGTACTGTTTGAGATGAATCTGTTAAGGTTCAGACATCTTGAAATAAACCTTGCAAAGATCCTTTAGTTGGTACAAAATGAATGTGACCAAGACTTATTCATTACATGCTTCCCATCACCGTTCTACAATCATCCATTTGTCATCTGTTATCTGTTCTAACTGCTTAAATAAGCTTTTCTAGTATTAGTGATGAAATACTTTCCTGGAGACAATTTGCCAAGCAGAACCCAACCAACATTTTTTTCCTGACAGAATAATAATTTCAAGAATATTATAGTTTTGCCCAAAAATTGTACTTTTAAGTCAACTTTGTGATTTTGCAATTGTTTGCAGCTTGTCTGTTGCTTCTGCAACTTGATCTTATCAGGTAATATGCCCTCTCTTAAATAAGGTTAATGACATCAGGTAATGGTTCATTCCACCCTGGCCTGTAAATGAATTGAAATGAACTGTAATGGAAAAGTGACAACCATTATGAAAAGGAAATAAGAGAAACCAATAATATTGTTTACAGAATGAGATACACACCCAATATTATGAAATAGTTATTTCTGGAAAGAATTGAAATGCAAGGAAAATACCTAAACTACCTTAACCAAACTGAAACTTTTGCATGTCAAAAAGAAAAAAAAAGGAAAGATTTAATGCATCAAAAATGTGCAAAATTATAAAAGAAAATGAAAATATATGCATCCATTCATTCATTTAAAATCTAGGAAAGAGAGAAGACAGCTTACAATATAATTTCAGCAGAAAATAAATAAAATAAGCAAAAGTGTGATGGAACTAACACAGTATATGTAACAAAGAAAGATGATATGCACAGGTTTCTGGAAACCACAATGAAGCATTTATGCCCATATGTTTTAAGTTTGTAGAGATTGTTGTAAGCTTCAAAGTCAAAATGGCAAGGATTCATGTTTCTTATCACATTTGGCGATAGCTATATGTGCTACCATATTTCAGAAATGCTATAAAGGGTAGACAGGATGGAAGGAAGAAGGAAGGAAAAACTGAGTAAAAGGGAAACACATTTCCACCATGACTGTGAGACAATAGTTCTTGGAGGAAGCACCTTTATTCTTAGTCAGGGATGATTTTGAAACCCAGATAGTAGATGCACTGTGGGAAGTAGCAAACTGGCCCAATTAAAAAAATACAGCAACTTTATACAAAGAAGACATTTACTGAGTAGCAGATCTGAAAATGTGACAGTGCACGTGCTGAACAAAAAAGTCAGTTCTTTCATAACATAATAATTTTGAGAGACAATAAAAGTGATCACACATAACTTGTCAATAGTATGGACTAGAGATCTTGACAGCCCATACAAGGCAGGCTTGGTAAAAGATAAGGGTGGAACGCAACAATGTAGATCACAGCACTTACTATTTCTTTTTAGTGTTATTTGCCTTGTATCAATTTGCTGAGGCACTGCATGTCTATAACATTTTTTTTTTGCAAAATTACAGCTTAGCTCCACAAAAAAGAAACTAAAGGGAGGGTATTCAGTTAGACTGGAAATGGATATGGAAAGTTGGACCATGTAAATTGCCATCATGGCAGACATGGATGAAGTCTTGACAATGGCACAGATGAGCATTACCTGCTTACTACTCTAAGGGAAGGCTGAGAACTGTATGCTCAGTGGTGTGAAAGAGGTTTGTGATCTCAGTGGAGAAAAAGAGCTGCAAAGATTTGTACACCTATGAAGTGTCCGTCTAGAGTTATGTTACAGAAAAAGCATGAACCATATCTCGCACTCAAGTAACCCGCACAAGCATATTCTGGGACAGGTACCAGGAATGGATATGTTAACTACTAAATCCTGCAAGCAATCCAGCAAATGTGATTACACCATTGCAGTCATTCTGTTTTTGATGTAGTAGAAATAAATATCTTAACTGAGTCTTAGACCTTCCTTTATAGGGAAGATCCTGCTGTTGGAAATCATGATATCATATAAACTCAAATTACATGAGAAGCCTTGAAGAATATAACAATAAGAAGCAGCAGAAATCCTATAGTTAGCAACAGGCTGAGATGCAAAAAGAGAGCAAAAACATAAAAAGGAAAAAAAAGCACTGTCAAAGAGAAATGAATGCTCCTGGTAAACAGTTTAAAGAAAACTGAGAAAAAAATGAAGAACTAGACATTCTATACTGAGTCATGACTGTGGCCTAGATAACTTGAGTTTGATTGGTGGCCTGGGTACAAGAAGAACCAGAATGGGAGAGAAGGCAGTGAGTGGCTGAGGTTAGTTTAGCCATCCTAGTATTTTTGGATTAATTTTAAGTCCTGCCATTGGATCACTATTTAGATGAAAATTAAGTGATATTCTCTAATATTTAGGGACTTAGGGGTACAGATCTGATCAAAAAGTTCATGCAATCCAGGCAGGCAACTCTCAGTAGCTAAGGGTAGTGAGGCAGAAGGCTGTTATGAACATTATGAGTCATTGATCTCCACTGTCCAAAATCTCTTTCTGTCTTATAGGTTCATAGGTAGGTACTAGACTATTGGCCTTAGGGCATAAGTAAGCCTAGCCAAAATGTTTCTACTTTTGCCTCCCTCCCACATGTTTTAGTTACCTGCACCTCTGTCGAGCAGGGCCACAGTAGTGATTCCCGGGGTGAATTTCCTGTTTCTCATCCACTCATCAAGGTTCCTCCTGAAGAGCACTAATGAGGAGCTCTGCCTCACATATATGGGGACCTTATTCCAGAGCAAGGGATGTCTCTGGGACATGAATCTGTCCCTCCAACAAGTCCTGTTTAATGTGGATGTCAGGTTTATGTCCCTTGAGCGTGTAGCTCTGGTGGATTGGGTTTTCCTAAGGTGGAGCATTTCTAGCAATTCGGGGTTTGACATAGCCTTGTATGTCAGGCAGAGATCACCTTTGAGTAGCAAGTATGTGACCGAGTACAGTTTGAGTATTTTTAGCCTCATGGCATAGGGCATCTGTTTAAGGCTCGTTATCCTCTTTGTGAGGTACTTTTGAGGCCTCTCTAGTTGTTGCAGATGTCTTGTAAGGTACATCTCGAACAGGGCATTATATTCAATAATGGGTCTAATGAGTGATGAGTAGAGGGGGACAATAACTTCCTTATTCCTAGATGTAAACCCCTTTGTGATGAGGTGGGCCATGTAGAAGGATTGTCTAACAGCTTTAGCAATGTGGTTGTCGAAAGAGAGGTTACTATTCACCTGAGTCCCTAGGTCTTTTATCACACTCTCTGTGTTAAGTGGGTTGCCACCTATGTTGTAATTCATAGGTACTTGGTTTTTCCCAAAAGGGTTGACAATGTACTTTTTGGCATTTAGCTTGAGGCCATGATTTTGGTACCATGTATCTGTATCCGTGAGACCCTTTTGAAGGATATCTACATCAGTAGGAGTCTCAAATATGGCACCCAGTTTACAGTCATCTGTGAACTTTGTTAGCCATAGTCCCTCTGTGTTTGCTTGCACCTCAGAGAAGTAGATACCAAACAGGAGGGATCCTAAGACTGAGCCCTGTGGTACTCCATGAGTCACAGGTTTGGAGTCAGATCTAGCATTTCCTATTCTCACTGAATGGGTTCTATCCGTGAGCCAGTTAGCAACCCATCTTGTAACACAGGGGTTTATATTTAGGTTGGTGAGTTTGTCTATAATTCCTGAGTGGGGAATGGTATTGAAGGCCTTTGCAAGATCAAGGTATGCTGTGTGAACCACCTTTCCCCATCTATTGCTTTAGTGACCATTTCAAAGAAGTCAACCAGATTTAGGAGACATGACCTTCCCTTTACGAACCCAAACTGGGTGGGGTCCAGGGTTTGTAGGTTCCCAATGTCGTTGTTTATGAGTTCCATGATGATGTACTCTATGGCCTTGCAGATGAGGTTCATCAGGCTGATGGGGTGGTAGTTCCCAGGATCAGTGATGGTGCCTCCTTTGTGGAGTGGGATAACTGTTGCCATGTGACATTCTGTGGGCATATAGCCTGAGGTGAAGCTGTGGTTGAACATGGTATTAAGGTGAGGGATTAATTTGTTTTGGAGCTCATGTAACACTCAGCCTGGGATGCCGTATGGTCCCATGGATGCTGTGTTTCTTGCCTTGGATAGTGCTGTTTTCACCTGGGTGTCTGTGATTTTAGGGGCAGCACAATCTTCTGGTATGGATATGGGCCCTTTGGGGGGTGAGGGTGGGGTGAAGTTTGCACTGAACCTATCTGCCAGTATATTGGCGATATCAGTTGGTTCTGTGAATTTTGAACCATTATGCTGTAGCTCAGAGCAGATCTGAGAGTTGCTATTTAGGTTTTTGACATAGCTAAAAAATGCTTTCTGGTTGTCTTTGGTGTCTGTTCCGATTTTTCTTTCAATGTCGCCTTAGAGGTCTTTATGAGGGTTCTTAGCTTTTTGCTAAGGTTGGTCAGGGAGCCCCTCCATTCCTGGGTTTTTACTCTTTTTTGTAATAATTTCTTCCATCTATTATAGAGCCTATTTATGGCTGGGGTCCACCAGACTGGTTTCTTCTTTTTGGAGGAGTGGGTCTTGGTCTTGTTTGGGATAGCATGGTCTATGCACCCATGTAGGTTCTTGTAGAGTGCTTTTGTGTAGGATATAGCAGATTCAGTCATACTGACATTCTGCGTGGGAGTAACGAAGTTTGCCACCTCTGTCTTGAATAGTATAAAGTTTGCTTTGTAGAAGTTTTTCACCATGGTTTCCTTGGAGGGGGTAGGTGAGGGTGGTATGTGGATATCTAGGGTGATGAGTTTATGGTCTGATCTGACCAATGAGGAACTTACCACAGGTGTAAAGCATTTGTCCCCCATGTTGGTGATGACCAGGTCCAGTATATTGTTACCCTTGTGGGGGTGTTTATAAGCTGGTCCAGGGAATTTGAGTTTATGTATTCCAGGAAGTGCTGAGCAAAGGTATTAGTACTTCTATAGTTTTCCCAGTTGATGTTTGGGTAATTGAAATCACCTAGTATAAGGGCATTCGGTTGGACCCTCATGTTTTCCAGTACCTCGAGGAACAAAGAGTGAGTGTCTTGGGGCAGGGATGGTGATCTGTAGCAAGCTACAATCTGGATTGCAGTTTTGCCCATTGTCAGTTGCACTTGGATGATCTCCGAGGCATCATACTTTGCAACCAGTCTGGAGGTGTGGTTATCCTTGATGAATATGGATGCGCCTCTTCCCTTTGTATTTTGGTCTGGGTTTTGCGGTCAAAATGTGTGGTATGAGTTGTAGCCTGGAATCGCTGGGGTGCTGTCTTGAGCCTTGAACCAGGTCTCCATTACTGCACAAATATTGATGTTCTCCATATTGAGGAGTGCCTCGAGAGAGTGCATTTTGAGGTTTAAACTCCCAGCATTGAGCAGCATGACCCGCAGTTTTTTGTCGCTAGTACTTGTTACGGTGGTGGATTTGTTTTTTGAGCCTTGCCTAAAAAAGACACTATGGGGGTGGCAAGAGCCTTTGCCAGTATCCTGAATCCCAGGGGTGGCAGGTACAAGCCATCTCTGGCAAAGCATCGAAGCTGGTCGAGAATGTCATCCCAGGCAGACAGATATTGGATCCCCTTTGAATGACACCAAAAACTTAGCCAATTGTTGAAATTTATCATTTTTTCCTTGTACTGAGGTATCATTCTTGGTGAAGGTAAGATGCTACTCAGGGCTAGTGTCATACCTGCCTTGATTACATAATCAGAGGGCACTTCTATGTCCCTTTTCATGTAGTCCAGGGAGGTATGTCTCAGGTCATTCACACCAACATGGACAATGACAGAGTCGTATTTCTGCTTGTGGAGTGACCTGAGTGCATGGGCAATGTGGCAGATTCTGGCACCCGACACGCAAATGACAGTGACCTTCTCTTTGTCCAGCCTGGTGAGAGGGACATCAGTGTGCCTGACTATGGAGTCACCTATTACAAGTGTGCTAGGTATGGTGTTTTGCCTTAAGGGCTGTGGTTGTGCAGCACACTGGTTTTGGTGGTTAAGTAATGATTGTGGTGTGTTGTGGGTGTAGGTTGCTTGCGTGTCTGCTTTGGAGGTCTCTGTTGTTTCCTCAGATTTTTATTTAGAGCCTCTGAATATGTCTTTGTGTATCTATGTGTGGGGTTTGTAGTTGCATGTTTGATGGGTCTATGTGTAGTAAGTAGTGTGTTGTAGGTTGGTACCTTCTCATCTTGACTGTCAATTCCAGTCATGACTAGAGAGAGCTTTGTCTCAAGTTTGGCTATGTAAGTGCATCTCTCACAGATTTTGGTGTCGTGTGGTAGGAGAAGAGGGTTGTCTGTGTACATAAGGCAGTTGTGACATTGCCTCAGCCTGCCCGAATTCATCAGGTGAACAGGAGAATACTCTGGGAGCTGGCTCTTGGTCATGCCTGAATGGGTTGAGGAACTTATTCTTATTTACCTGGTGGGGAGAGTAATTTGACTGTTGCCTACAAACAACTGTTGGAAATCGAGTACTATAGTTTGTTAGTGCTTTTGTCTCTTTTGGGGGCAAGTGCTAGTCCAAAAGCACTGATTTGAGTACTAAATCTGGAAGAACTGGCTAGTACTAAGGGAAAAACTGAAGAGCAGACTCAGTGGAGCCGAGGATAGTTTAACCCTAGCTAACTGCAGCTGTGCTATGTGCAAAACCGTGCAAATGCGTTTTTTATATCAGAAAGATTAAAGAGCTAGAAATTAGCCCAAAATGGCCAATAAAACTACAGTTTCTGGGCAGAAACTACTCCTCCAAGGACATATAGGCTGTTCAGAGCTCCCCACTCTCACTGGTGAACAAAGAAACTTCCTTTTTGCCCAAGTAAGGTATGGCTAGCACAGAAGCTTAAACACAGTCCAGGTATCAGCAAGTATCTGAAACTGGACTTTTCTAGCTTAGTAAGGTGGGAAAATAGCAAGTTTTTTTTTTTTCAGAAAAACAGTAGAAGCAAATGAAAACAACACTTTTACAGTACAGTTGCATGTGAGTGAGAAGCCAGTAACAATTAAAATATACAATTTACAACAAAAATGACTTTTTTAAAGTGCAGGCACAAATAAATGCAATTTCAGTACAAAATGAGCATTTTAAGAAGCAATAAATGCTATAAAATGAGCGTTTAGGCGGAAATAGCAGTAAGCAGCAAGAAATAAAACAGAAAAAGGTACTTAAATGCTCCAAAGTCTCTCCTCTTGTCTCTCTGGTACTGTAGGTCTCTGCAGGACACTTAAGCAAGATCTGCTAAGCTGATACAAATGCAAAAAACATGCAAATGCGTTTTTTATATCAGAAAGATTAAAGAGCTAGAAATTATCCCAAAATGGCCAATAAAAATACAGTTTCTGGGCAGAAACAACTCCTCCAAGGACAGGTAGGCTGTTCAGAGCTCCCCACTCTCACTGGTGAGCAAAGAAACTTCCTTTTTGCCCAAGTAAGATATGGCTAACACAGAAGCTAAAACACAGTCCAGGTATCAGCAAGTATCTGAAACTGGACTTTTCTAGCTTAGTAAGGCAAGAAAAAAAGCAAGATTTTTTTTTTCAGAATAACAGTAGAAATAAATAAAAAACACTTTTACAATACAGTAATGGCTGTTGCACATGAGTGAGAAGCCAGTAATAATTAAAAATACAATTTACAACAAAAATGACTTTTTTAAAGTGCAGGCACAAATAAATGCAATTTCAGTACAAAATGAGCAACTTAAGAAGCAATAAACACTAGAAAACAAGCGTTTAGGTGGAAATAGCAGTAAGCAGCAAGAAAAAAAATAGAAAAAGGTACTTAAACTCTCCAAAGTCTCTCCTTTTGTCTCTCTGGTGCTGTAGGTCTCTACAGCACACCTGGGAAGGATCTGCTGAGCTAATACAAATGCAAAAAACACTCAAATGCAGTTTTTAAATCAGAAAGATTAAAGAGCTAAAAATTAGCCCAAAATGGCCAATAAAACTACAGTTTCTTGGCAAAAACTACTCCTCCAAGGACAGGTAGGCTGTTCAGAGCTCCCCACTGTCACTGGTGAACAAAGAAACTTCATTTTTGCCCAAGTAAGGTATGGCTAACACAGAAGCTTAAACGCTGTCCAGGTATCAGCAAGTATCTGAAACTGGACTTTTCTATCTTAGTAAGGTGCGAAAAATAGCAAGATTTTTTTGTTTTTTTTTTTTCTGAAAAACAGTAGAAACAAATGAAAAAACACTTTTACAGTACAGTAATGGCTATTGCACATGAGTGAGAAGCCAGTAACAATTAAAAAAAATACAATTTACAACAAAAACGACTTTTTTAAAGTGCAGGCCATACAGAGGCAACTCCTGACCCTGGTTCTTGACTTTAGTTCCAACCAGGAACAATGAAAAAATGATTGTGCCAGATGGAAAAAAAAAACATGATGATTGTGGTCCTGAGTAAGGATCACATGGTAAAATGTGTGATATATGAAAAAAAGTCTGAAAAGTGATACCTTTTATTATTCTTACTGTGGTTGCTGTGGTTAGGAATTTTACATTACTTGATACAAAATAACTTCTGTGTTGCAATAATTAAGTCTGGAAAGTGTGGGCAGAACAACTTCCATTAATGGATTTGGGAGGTTTTACACCCACAAGAAAATGTTGTTCTTTTATAATTTACTTTATTTTTCCAGATTCTAATGGCCACCATTATGGGTTTATTTCTTGTTTGGATCATATTTGATCTCTAGAAAGGAGAGTTGCAACAAATCTGGATATTTTTCTTCCTTGACATCAACATCAACAACAATGACAAAGGACAAAAAAAAAATAAAAATAAAAGTAATCTCTTAATGCCTAATGGATAAGCAAACAC
This sequence comes from Protopterus annectens, assembly GCF_019279795.1. Taxonomy (NCBI): domain Eukaryota; kingdom Metazoa; phylum Chordata; order Ceratodontiformes; family Protopteridae; genus Protopterus; species Protopterus annectens. The sequence continues at coordinate 1,860,277,560 of NC_056726.1, read as the reverse complement.
TGGTAAAGTAAAAAAAAATAAGTCTGATACCTGTATATATGTATATATATATATATGTATACATAGTTCCCCTTCAAAAGACTGAATTACTGAAAACTCGAAATTCATAAGCTCGAAGCCAGAATCTAGAGTTGTCAGTAACTCAGAATTCTGCAGGGGAACAAAAACACCTGCAAAACAAATTTTGTAATATTTTTGCAGGGGGGGCAAGCCCCCCTGCACCCCCCACACCCCTTACTTAAATATACCAACTCCAAGATTGCACTACAACAGGGATAAGGGAAATCTCCCGTTCTGTGCTGTATGCAGAAGCGGACAATGGGAGAATTTCTGTTCCTCCACTATAGTGCGGTCACAGAGCTGATATATTAAGAAGGGACAAGGCAGTGGGACTCGGCCCCCTGCAAACATGTCAGTAAACTTGTTTTTTTCTTTCCCCTTCTCTTCCCTTCATAATTTCGAGTTGCTGAAAACTCGAGATTCTGGGCTCAAGCTTATGAATTTCGAGCTTTCAGTAACTCGATCTTGTGAAGGGGAAATATATATATAAATCTGTGTGTGTGTGTGTATGTGTATATATATATATATATATATATATATATATATATATATATATATATATATATATATATATATATATATATATAGCTATATATAGATATACATAGATATATAAATATAAATATAGATAGATATATAAAAATATTTATTCAGTGTGTTTTTCTGCTTGCAAACAGAATGCTTCCTGAAAGGGGTCTACAGGAGTATGGCAACAACACCAATCAGTCTCCACTTTCTAATGAAGGAGATTCTTCTCTTCCAATCTAATCTCATTTTTCTAACCAGTCAGACTTCCCATTCCATCAACCAATTATGCAGGATAGCCTGTTCCACTCCTCCATTTTCAAGAAGATGTAAACTACTGAGAACTAAAACTTTTATTATCTAATAAAGTCTTCTTATACCAAAAGCTCTCACAGACAAATAATATGAATGATTTAAACCTAAGGAAGGATGTCTGTGATTGTTTATTTTTTACTATAGCTAGACTGAAAATGCTTTATCAGAGCCATAGCTACCTTCCTAAGATAGTAGGTTCCTGAAATGATAGTCTATATTACAGTGCTTTTTGGTTTTGAAGTAAGGGGGTGTTAGTCTAGTACACAAATAAGGGTAAGGGGGATATGTACAGGCAGTCATCAATCAGTCCACTTAAGATGCATTATATGAGGCCAAAAAGGCATGGTTTTTCAAAGTTGTTGCATCACTTTCACAAAATGCAACAGTCTCAGTTTATTATTATTAAGTGGGGCATACAAATGTGGAGTACTTAACATGGGGGGGGGACATCCTGCCATGTAAAATTACTTAATATTGTGTTTTAGAGCCTTATTTTCTGATCCGATCATCATATAACCATCTTCAGCTAAATGGTACATGACAAACTGGTTAATCAAAACTCTATGCAAATTTGTAAATGTTCATTATGTGGTTTGTTTTGGGAACTGATATACCAGTTTAGTGGAGCAGTGTGAACAACAGTGCCACAGACTAAAAGCATGCCTATGGTTCTGGGGTCATTAATCATGAGTTGTTTATTAATCATAACTTTTAGTTACAGATTCTAATAAAATGTTTTGCTTCATGACAATTGTTTGCCCTGAAAACCATTGGACTGTTAGTATAATGTATGGTATTGGGTCCTCTATGATCAATGGTTATATAAATTCTAAATCTGATTAAAAACATGTGATTGCTAAAGTTTTATTGGGGCATTAGTGACAACAGAGATACAAACTTTTCTTAGCTCTGTCAGCAGAAGGTGGTGTTTGACTAGGTTGTAATGTCTTGGAGAGTTCAGTAAAATGACAAGGATAATTTTACGTAGGTCCAATATATTTGAAAACATAAAAAAGATAAGGATAAACATGAGAATAATATCATTCAAGACATGTCACCCATCACAGATTACATCATATTTATTAAGAGTTACTCTCAGCTGCAGAGCAGCCATAAATACATTTATATTGTTTGATCAGGATAAAGATAATGAAAGGTAATTTGAAAAGCTAGTTTGGTTATCAGTTTCAGATGAAGGGACAACAATGATCAACAATTCAGACTTTGGAGATGAAGGCATTGAAAAGGTAGGACAAAAGAAAAAACAACAAAAGAGTAGAAATACATTGACAAAATGTGGGTGCAATCAGCATCAAGTGGGAAGCTAGGATCACAACAGGTAGCATATAGTCCAGGGGATTTGTGCCTGGTTCTGCCACACCATAGCTCTGATTTAGGAGACTGAGTACGTCAGCCATCATGAGAAGAGCTAATGTCCTAAAGTAAAAACCCCAGAACCTGTAGTAACTGACTGCAATCCCTAACACTCAACATTTGTTCCAAGGGAAATAAATGAAGTAATGGGCATTTTCCCCTTAGTGAGAATGAATGGTTCAATGGAGAGACAAGGAAAGCAGCTAAATAACCAAGGACAAGGTATGGAAACCAAAAAGGAAGACAAAAAAGTAATTCTCTCATAGCTTAAGAGATATAATTCAATTTCCAAAACTAAAGATAAAAAATAATTTTCTCCTACTACAAGTGGATATACCAGAGTCCTCCATTGACGATAATTTCTCCAAAACAAATCTAATTACACTCAGCTGCCTGACAGTCTCATGAAGTGGGAAACCTCCTGTGTATCCACTTAATTATATCCAAAAGCCTCATTTATTTAGCTGTCTGCAGCCAACCAACCATGGGGAAACAGGCATTTTAATTTATTTCTTCACATTTTTCATTTATTTTCCATTACATCTTTTCTAACATGCATTAAAATATTAAACTTTTTCTGCTCCAATAGACATGTCTAGTGGTAATTAACAAACTCCTGACCCTTTCTTGAACTTATTATTATTAACACTTATTCTATTACAGTTCACAAGTCATTGATGTTTCCTACACAGATCCTACATTTTTTTTATTCCTTTACATTAGGAACTTTACCTTGGACCACATCCACTCCATATATAGGTTCATAGATTAGTTCATAGATTAGTACTAAGCTAACTGCCCTTACAAGCCATTTTAAGCCTAGCCAATTATCCCTTGTGAGACTCAAACCCCACACCTTGTGTTTGTAAGGCAAACACCTTAACCATTAGTCCACCCTCCCACCCTATATGAAGAATATTTTCTGGTGAGGTTACAAAGAAGTAGTCATGACATTCTAGAAAGGCATCAATATAGGAAGGCGCAGGCTTTGGTCTGTGGACTTCCTTTCCCCATTCATTTTGTAGAATGTGATGTGATGCCAGTGATTTTCAGATGTCTAAGTTTCCCAGCATGCACCATTTATTGCAGACACGATATTAATGTTTGACTACTTGAATTACGTATTCTAGGGGATGAACTTGCATAAAAGAACATATGCAGTTCCTCTAAGAAAAGGGTAAGTTATGAATGTCACTCAGGCCTACTAACTACTGCCCCCCCTTTGTCACCTGGCCTGCTAGTCAAGCACTGATAGTAGCACAGAAGGATCTTCTGTTTTCCTTTAAGTGGGCAAGCAGGTACCCCATGAAATTATGACATACTTTTTAGTTTCTCATGTTAAATTCTTCACAACTACACAAATATCTTTTTTAGCCTGTGACCCAGCATATCCTTTGAGTATATCTTGAGAACATTTGACACCACTCTCACTATCACATTTCCCTAAAGTTGAAGAAAAGTCTGTTTACATAACTCAGTGGTTACACAGCATATCCACATAGGCAATACACATGGAAAGAGGAAAATAAGATCAGACACAAATAATATGTACTAAAGGGGTCATAAAATGGATTTAAAAACTAATTACACAGATAAAGAACATGTTTAAGCTATGGGTCAGAAATGGTTTGAGTGAGTTGTGTTCTGTAGAAACATTGCTTCCTAAGGCCTTTCTATTCCAAATATATCAATGTATGCATCTTAACCTTGTATTAATCCATCCAGCTGGGGTCACCAGGTAAGCCAACTGATTTTGATGGGTTGTTGGGGAGAGTGATCCCATGAGTCAGCACTGATGCTTGTGCAGGTTCTTAGTTTGTGACATTGTAAGGAGTGTCTTACACTGTGTATTGGCATTCCTAGACAAGCCACTTTGTCTGAATTAAGTACATTATGGAGCCTTCCCAAAGGTGTTCATGTAGTCCAAGTCCTGCCCTATTGCCTAGTCCAGACACAATTTCTAATTCTGAGCTCTATTGCTAGCACAAGAATGGTCTAGCCTATCAATAAGTCATTCTGGTTCCTCTGCCCAAAGAAGAACACGCAAATCCTTATAATTCTTGTCTTCTCCTGCAGATCCTATAGCTGCCAGTGTCAATAACTGAACTTGGATTACTTCAGTTGCAGTCAGGGATGTATCTCTCTGCATCAACAAGTCTGGCAGCAAACATTATTTTATAGATGACCTAGCTTTGAAAATAATCAGTTGGTATGAATTCTTCAGTTTTTTTATTAACAAGCTCACCTGCATCAGTATTCCTACACAAAATAACTGTACAACAATAAAACAACTCCTTAATTAAACTGGACCTAACATTTAAAAAGAGAAAACTGCAATATAAGAAGGAACTCAGATATATAAATCTCCAACAAGATATCTGCTTAGTGTAATGACTTTCAACCCATGTTAAATTAACTGTATTTTTTCAAGTCTTAACATGACATGCTGTATTTTTCACATTCGCTCTCCTAACCTTTAAATGGTTCAATATGTCTATTTCCAATAGAAAAAATATTTTTTCTGCAACTAAAATGTTAAAAAATGCAAAAAAAAAAAAAAAAAAAAATTTGTCCATACTTCTGTGCCTCCAATGTTAAAACTTGTGATGCGTCACTATAAAAAATGAGTCAAAAGATGTTTATTAAGTGTTTTTATCCACAATAACTGTGGATTTCATCAGAAATGAACTAACTAATTATTTTGGCCTCATTAAATTCTCATTTTTATTTAAAACTGATTGATTATTCAATCACAAATGTTTAAAATAACAAATCACTTTAAAACTAGGTTAAAAATCACCAGCACAACTTATTTAAAATTACATTGCATATTTGTTATAAATTATAATAAGTAACCTTATAAATGTGATTGTATTTAGAATTTAGTGGCTTGCATCCAAAAAACACTACTAATAAAATGTTTTTATTGAGGGCTGGGAAAATAGCTGAATTTAGCTTCGGCTACTATACTTATTCCTTGTATTATAATAATGTTTCCCATTTCTTAAATCTTTTACATATTTTACTAAGCTTACTCAAAACATTGCAATAACCATGATTTTTGTTGTCATAACTGCAATTGTACATTCTGCTACAAACATGCCCTTTAGTATTCTCCATGTAATATATATTGCAAGAAAAACATGGCACCATATACATTAATCCTTTTGTACTGCAATTACATGAATAATTTCTTGAAACAATTGTCTCAAAATTTTCATCTACAGCATTGTTGCCCTCTTTTATAAATTTACATTACCTACACTGGCCAGACTCATAATTTCCTCTTTTTTGTATTTGTCTTGCCTATTATAGGATCATAGGATCATAGGAGGTTACTAAGCTATTGGCTTTGTGTCCCCTATAAACTTATCCAAGAGTTTATCCCATGTTTAGACAACTCAGCACCCAAAGCCCTGTCCAGCAGGGATGCAGGTAGAATCCCAGGGGTGCATTTTCTGTTTCCCACCCACTTATCCAGGTTGTGCTCAAAAAGGGATAATGAGGTACTCTACTTGATGTGGAGAGGAAATATATTCCGCAGATGGGGGAGTCTCTGGAAACACAAATAAGTCCCACCAACAAGTCCTGTTGATATCACAGACCAGGCTAAGGTCACGTATACAGGTTGCTCGACTGAGGCTTCACTTGCGGATATGCATCTGTCCCATCAAGGCGGGGTCTGAGATTGCTTTTTATTCCAGACAAAGGTCACCTCTGAGGAGTCTGTATGAAACTGAGTAGAGGAACAGGGCTTTTAGCCTGTATGTGTATGGTAGATATTTGAGGTCCTGGATTCTCCTGGTGAGGAACCTCAGTGGTCTCTCCAGCTGCTGCATGTGCTTTGCAAGGTACATACTGAAGAGGGCATTGTACTCAATAATTGGCCTTATAAAAGAAGAATACAGGGATGTTATGACCTCTTTGTCCTTTGATGAGATACCCTTACTTATAAGGTGGGCCATGCAGAAAGCTTTCCGTACAATGGAAGCAACATGGTGGTCAAAAGTCAGGTTGTTCTCAACCTGGGTGCCCAAATCCCTCACTACTGATTGTGTACTTAGGACATTGTTATTAATGTGATAAAATGTGGGGGCATCACTCTTCCCAAAGGGGATGATGATGCATTTTATGGCATTCAGCTTGAGGCCATGTTTCTGGCACCAGTGATTTGTTTGGGTGAGACCCTCTTGGAGGACTCCACATCAATTGGGGAACTGATGACTGTGCCAAGCTTGCAGTCATCTGCAAATCTGGTCAGCCATAGCAAACTGATTTTGGCCCTCACTTCAGAGAAGTATATCCTGAATAACAGAGGCCCCAAGCCCAGTACCTGGGGTATGCTGCTCATTATGGGGCTACTGCTTGAGGTGGCTTTCCCTATTTTGAATAAGTGGGTTCTATCCGTGAGCCAGTTTGCTACCCATCATTTACTTAAAATCCATTTTACAAGATAAAAAAAATACTATTATAATCTACAGGAAATAAATCAAAATAACTCTCAGACGTTCTGGGCAGGTTTAAATAAACTATTACATCCTGGACAAACTTCCACCCCAATCCCTGCACCCACCATTGATAAACGTTCTGAGGAAGTCTCCGACTGTTTTAACTGATACTTTACTGAGACAATTCAAGCCCTAGCTAGTCAACTACCTCCCAACTCCCCTGGCCCTGAGGGTACCACCCCTAGAAACCAACTCACATTTAGATTCCAACCAGTTGCCACTTCACTTATCCGTACCTTGATCAAAAACTGCTGATAAAAACCCTGCCGAGTATTTACAAAAAGCAGATGATGCCATTGATTACCCCATCTTGATACTAATCAATCGAACTATAGCAGAAGCCAAAATCCCCACCATCTGGAAAATAGCCTATGTAATCCCACTTCACAAAGGAGGTAGCTCTACTGAGCTATCCAATTTTAGGCCAATAGCTATATTATCCCCACTTGCAAAAATTATGGAAAAATGTTTCTATAGACAAATGATGTACCACCTAATTCAGAATAACCTCATGGCAGACTCCCAGCACGGCTTCCAACCTCACCACAGCACTACTTCAGCCCTCCTAGTCTTTTCCAACACTATAAACCTTAATTGCAACAATAATAACATATTCTCTGCCCTCTTCTTGGATCTCTCCAAGGCATTTGATATGGTCGATCACCAACGTCTAATCCACATCCTGAAAACATTCTGCCTAGATACTACAGCCCTACAATGGTTCCAGTTTTATCTGAATGATAGACAGCAGGCTGTCCTTTGACAAAACAAACTCTCTAAACTCCTACCCAACACACTTGGTGTACCCCAGGGTTCTATACTACAGCTCCTTCTGTTCTCTATCTTCATTAATGACCTTTATACTGTTATCCCAAAGGTCAGCTGTATCCACTACGCTGATGACTCCACCCTGATCTGTTCAGCCACATCTCCAATAGAGTTATGGTCAGCTACACAGACCACCTTCAACACAATTGAAAACTGGCTTTCTGGTCGTCATCTGATCCTAAATCCCAAAAAAACAAAAATCTTGCTTTTCTCACCAACACACAGGTCTACTGCATTCACCTTTACCATAAAATCTAATAATAGCACAATAATCTCCCCAGATTCCTCTACAAAACTATTAGGTGTTACCATAGATAATAATCTTAAATTTAAATTTAACCAACATGTTAATCAATCCATCAAGACCATCAATAAAAAACTAGGGTCACTTTATAGGATAAAAGCCTTCTTAACCCCTCCTGCTAGATTTGCCATAAATCGCGCTCACCTACTTTCAACTCTTCTGTATGCATCTCCTTTACTCTCTAATCTAAACAAGTCTGTCCTTAACAAATGCTCTATCTGCTACAACCACATTGCCAGATTTGCCACTGGGATGCCTTATAGGACACATCATTGTATCAACCTAAGCCAGCTTGGATGGCTAGAATTACCCAGCTTGATCCAGTATAACCTACTGATTATTGCCTATAAAATCCTTTACAATCCGAACAAAACTCCTGCTCTTAAAAATATTATCACCCCCTATAACAATCCCAGACCTCTTCAATCTTCTAATAGACTACTAGTTCAGACTACCAAAACTAATAACTCTGCTGGTGACTCTCTCTTTGCCAACTTGGTAGACAGATCCTGGGACTCTCCCAGCTGATATTACTTTACTTACCACCCTTAGTCAATTTAAGACTAGACTCAAACAACGTTTGTCACTAAACTGGCTATGTCAATATAGCAAACCTGACTAACTCTCCTCTAGAATGAGTTAAAAACGGCAATTTAACTTACCTATGTCACTTAATCCTGACCTACACTCAAGATTATCTCTAACCTTGGAACTTGTATAACATGTTTGGTATGTAACCACTAAATATTTTATCTGTATTCTTAACTGAGTTAAAAACAGTATTTTAGCTTACCTGAGTTACTTAATCCTGACCTACTCTCGGGATTATATCTAACCCCGGAACTTCTATAACTTGTTTAAGTATGTAACTATTATAAATATTGTATCTTAAACTTAACTGCTTACCTTGGAGCTTTTCTCCCCGGGCCTCAGCTGAAAATGGACATGTATCCAGTCGGACTATCCTGGTCATCAAATGTAAAATAAAAATAAAATAAAATAAATAAATATTTGCCCTTTTAGTATAGTTTCTATTAATGTTTGTTAGCAAAGTTATGATTCATTCCAGGTTTATCAGCAAGACTATGAAAATGATCATTTATGTTCCAGTGTTTGTAAATAATTTCTTTCATAAATGTACTACCCATGGCATTAATTATTATTAACTCACAATGTAAATTATACTGTTTTCTACTTTGACTACTATTATTAATGTGAACTGAATCAGAGTTTGATGCTGCCATTGGTTTAAACATAATAATTCTGCCCACTATCACTTCTTTACTTAAGTATTTCACTGACGTTTCTGGTTATACTCTCTGTATAAACATATTTTTATTTACTTATAATCACAGCCGGCCTTAGGCATAGGCCAATTAGGTGGCCTGTTAGGGCACTACTCTAGCAGGGGCACATTTGCAGTATTTATTTGGTGTAGGTAGACCAGGATGAGGGCACAGGGTGGTGGTGGGTATGCCGTGGAGCCCTTTTGCCTGGGGCATCAGTTGACCTAAGGCCGCTTCTTCTTCTAATTCTTCCATAAGCTTATAATTGTCAGATATAATCTGGGACAGTCTCACCATTCTTCTATTCACTAAACTTTTTTTCCACTAAAAGGGTGATAATCATTAAAATTGAGATAACAATTCAAATATGCTGGCTTCCAGTAAATTGATGAGGTAAACATTTCTCATTGTTTATCTTTTGTTATTGTTACATCTAAATAATGTATAAACAAATCTGAAACTTTGTGAGTGAATTAAAATAATCTGTCTTGGTGTGGAAATATTCAATGGGTTCCTGCAATAATTATCTGCCCACATTCCATAAAATAAAAATGGCATCTAAGAAGTATAAATAAAGTATTATGTGACTCATAAACTTACTGTAAAGCGCAAACTTGCTTCCCAATACCAATGCCCAAAATTGGTGTATATAGGGGGATTTGCTGCTCCCATAGTCATGAATTGATTCAGCATATTAACTTCAAAGGTAGATAAAACTCCCTTTTCACATGAGAATTCATTAATGCATTTTAAACTTCTTCTGTGAGAACCGACCTTAAATAAATCTGCAACTTAAATTGATGCAACACTTAACCCGTTATGATACAATTTTGCTCTTAAGCAACTGAAAAGTATTAGGAATCCTTTAAAATGGGAGTCAGTATGCTAAGTAATAAATTCAGGCTTTTGTGAACACAGTTAGCCAAAGGCTGAGTCTTAGAACCACTGGCAGTCACTATCAGATGCAAAGGTGGATCTTCCAGACTTTTATATATTTTTGGTATACCAAAAACAGTGGGGGTGATAGGTTTCTCCATACTTAAAATCTAAAATAAACATTATTAAATGTAACCCTGTTAAATTTAGGTGCAAATCAATACTTCTATAAGCAATGTAAATCTCCTTTTTATAAACTTGTCCATATATGTCAGAACAATTTAATAAGGAAATAATTCTGGTAATGTAATAACTTATTGTGTTTGTAATTACAAGTCCCTCACCTTTGTTGGGTTTCATAATCAATATATTTCAGTCAGACATGATTTTGTGCAATAATAACAGTTGATTTTGCCACTATATGATCCTTTAGAGTTCCCTGTGATTTGCCAGTCAGAACATTCACTAGAACAAGTGGTCCAGAGATCACCACATCAGACCTCTGCAGTCCACTGCCATCAGTATTCCCCAAGGAATTACCAACTAAGGAATTACAGATGCAGATGGTGATATGGCCATGGGTCAAGGAGATAACAAAGGTCAACAAACACTTCTTCCTTTCCTCATGGTCGACTTTCATTTTTACACCTTCAGTAGGTTGAAAATAGCAGAAGGTCATTACAACCTGTATAAAAGGGGACTTACTTTTGTACTACCTGCACATGCAAGTCTAGCTGAAACTTTGAATTGAGTTTATTTACAGATAAGGCAAAATTTTAAATTCTGTTTAATGAAGCAATTATAATGACAAGTTAAAAGGAAATGTGCCCATAACCCCCTCAATACCCAACTATATTGCTCTTCAAACAGGTGTGTGAATCTGATTTAAGACATTTATTTAAAAATCAAAGACAAAATAAATATTTAATTAAACTGAAAATAAGCAAGAAAAGAACACTGTCAGGGTAAGGTATCACCTCCCAAAAAAAGCACAAATCCAAAATTAGAAGAGGTAGATACTCCACAACAAACGAAGCAAACCAGATGAATGAAAAGACAAGTCCTTTATTCGAATAAGTAAGCGCTTTCACGTTGCTTGGAACGCTTCATCAGACTTCAACAAACCATAAAAATTTAAATCAACTTATATATAAGTAAAGCACCAATGAAAAACACATTAGCAAGTCACATGCAAGTTACAAAAATACATCAATTCCTTTCCATAAAAATTACATAAAATAAAATATATAAATATATATATCATAAAAATCTCATATTAATAAATGAATAGTAGAAGTGAAATGTTAAAACATACTAAAACATATATTAGATAGTGAAACATATTACTACTGTTTAATGTTACAAAGGTTTATCTAATAAAAATGGTCTCAATGAAAATTTATCATTAAGACCATGACCTTTATTCGCAGATAGCTTAATTATCCACTTTGCCTCAGCTTTTTCTGTCTTATTGCCAATATTACCAAGTCTTTCTGTCTCTGTTAACTGTCCTATTACTAAAAATTTAAAGGCATGTGTGGTGTCATTTTGTAGTACATGCTTGGCTAGGGCATTCCCTTCATTCTCTCTATGTATAGCATACAAATGCTCTCGTATCCTTTCTCTTAAGGTTCTATTAGTCTTTCCTATATAGAAACAATAACATTTTATGCAGGATGCTAAATAAATCACATTTCTTGACTTACAATCAGCGTATTCATTAAACTCATATTTAACACCAGTATCTGGATGTATAAAAACATTAGATTTCATTATTATTATTATTATTATTTTTCAACCTCTGCTATCTCTGAAAAAACAAAAACAAAAAAAAATCTTGCTTTTTTCCCACTTTTCTGAGATTTAGAAAAGTTCAAGTTACAGGCTTGCTGTTCTTGAACTGTTTTGTAAGTTTCTGTGAGGCCATTTTTGCTTGGGCTAAAGGAAAGTCTCTCTGTTGATCAGTGGCAGTGAAAACATTGAGCTGCTTCCCTGCCCCCGTGGGAGTGGTTACTGACTTGAAACTGTAGTTTTATTGGCCAAAAAAGGTCATTTCCAAAACTCCTTCATCTTCCTCTGTTAAAACCTAGTTGCCTCGTGGTTTTGGCATCTTTTCAGGCTTGTTGGCTGTTGGTGAAGCACCCACCAAGAGGAGAAAATGCTGAGAGAAGAAAGGATCCACTTTTGAGATTTTAAGTATTTTCCTCTGTTTATTTGATAAGTTTTTCTGCATAGCTGCCTAGTTTGAGCATTTTCTGTCTTGTTAAACTTGATTTCTGCATTAGTAGCTGTATTTAGAGCACAACCAAAAGCTGTTTACTGAATTTCCTGTTTGCACTTAATTTTAAAATCGTTTTTTCTCAAAACTTGCATATTTTCTGTCTTTGACTTAGCACTCTTGTGTGGGGTCATTTACTGCACTGTTATAACTTGATATTACTTGTGAACCTCTGCTATCTCTGAAAAAACAAAAACAAAAAATCTTGCTTTTTTCCCACTTTTCTGAGATTTAAAAAAGTTCAAGTTACAGGCTTGCTGTTCTTGAACTGTTTTGTAAGTTTCTGTGAGGCCATTTTTGCTTGGGCTAAAGGAAAGTCTCTCTGTTGATCAGTGGCAGTGAAAAACATTGAGCTGCTTCCCTGCCCCCCGTGGGAGTGGGTACTGACTTGAAACTGTAGTTTTATTGGCCGTTTTGGGTCAATTCCTGGCTCTTTCCAGCCCCTGCTATCAAGCACGCTTTAGAGTGCTTTAGCACGATTTAGCGCGGAGTTGCCACTAGAGCAGCATTGGGCAGTGCTGGTTTAACAAGGTTAAACTTTTTCTGGCTCCATAAAGTCTGTTCTTCATTTTTTCCCTTAGAACTGCTCTACTAGTAATCTAAACAGTATATCCCTTAACTAAAAAGTGCAGCACTTGTTCCTAAAAGCTTTTACTTGTCTTAAAAGCATCTTCTTTTCAGGTTTAGCACTTCTGTATTATACAAAGTCCCTCACTAGCAAACCCCCCCCCAGGAGTACCCACTTCCTTACTAAGTCCTCTCTTATTCAGTTACACCCCTAACTTCTAAATTTCTCTAGCATGCCGAAGGGCCAGATGCTGGCATCCTCTCTTGTCCATTTGGTGAATTTGGGAATATTGAGGCAATGTTACAATTGCCTCATGTACACTGACAACCCTCTCCTCCTCCCACTGCGAGAGATGCAGCTATTTAGCCAAATTGGAGGCTGAGCTCTCTCAACTCAGGACTGGCAAGACCAGACAGGAGGAGAAGGCAACTACACACACCACAAAACCAGTCTCACATAAAGCTATCACAACAATGAATCAAACAGATAAACACACAAAGTCATACTCAGAGGCTCTGAGCAAAAATTTACCTAAACAGCAGAGGCCTCCAAAGCAGACATCCAAGCAACTGCCACCTCATGACACACCACAGGCAACACATAAACCACAAAATCAGTGTGCAAAGCAGTCACAGCCCTTAAGGCCAAATACAACACCAAACATACTTGTCATAGGTGACTCCATAGTCAGACACACTGACGTCCCACTCACCAGGCTGAACAAGGAGAGGGTCACAGTAAGCTGCCTATCGGGCACTAGAATCCGCCACATAACACAAGCACTCGGGTCACTCCACAGCAAGTACAAATATGACACAGTCATTGTCCATGCTGGTGTGAACGACCTGAGACGTACCTCCCTTGACTACATGAAAAGAGACATAGAGGAGCTCTCTGATTATGTAGCCCAGGCTGGTATGACCCTGACCCTGAGCAGTATCCTTCCTTCACCAAGAATGATGCCACAACATAGAGACAAGATGATCAGCTTTAACAATTGGCTTAATTTCTGGTGTCATTCAAAGGGGATCCAGTGTCTGTCTGCCTGGGATGACATGCTTGACAAGCCACGCTACTTCGCAAGGGACGGCTTGCACCTGTCACCCCTGGGATTCCGGATATTGGCTAAGGCTCTTGCTCTGTGCTGTGACTGAAACCTGGTTCAAGGCTCCTGAGAGCACCCCGGCACTATCAGGTTTAACCTCATATCATGCGTTCCAGCCCCAAAACACGGACCACACCACAAAAGGAGGGGGTGTATCCATATTCATTAAGCATACCCACACCTCCAGGTTGGTGGCAATGCACGAAGCATCGGAAACCATCCAGGTGCAATTAACCATAGGCAAAACTGCTCTACAATTTGTAGCATGCTACAGGCCACCCTCTCAAACTCAGGAACCCCACACAGCCTTCCTGAAGACACTGGAGGGTATAAATGTATCTCCAAACACCATTATATTAGGTGACTTCAACTACCCGAATATAGACTGGGAACATTACTCAAGCCCCAACTTTCTAGTCCAAAGGTTCCTGGAGTTCATAAATTCAAATGCCATGGAACAACTAGTCACCATTCCCACAAGAGGAGAAAATATACTAGATCTCATCATCACAAACATGGGGACAAAATGCTCCGCACCGGAAGTATATCCCTCATTGGTGAGATCAGATCACAAACTTATCTCACTGGAAATCCATATCCCGCCCCCACCCCAAACAAAAAAGACCACAGTGAAGAACTTCTCTAAGGCAAACTTCACACTACTCAAGACTGGTGTGGTATCCTTCAAGGCCCCTGAGCCAGTGGAAACAACAACCCAAGCTGCGGAAGCCCTTACAAATGCCTTCTACGAACACCTCCAGGACTGCATGGATCAGGCAATCCCTAATAAAACCAAGACTCTTTCCACCAAGGGCAAACATCCAGTCTGGTGGACCCCAGCCATAAACAAACTTTACAATAAGAGGAGAAAGCTGTTACATGATCCACAAAAGAGAAGACACTCTTGATCATTATTAGTAAAAAAATACGAGCACTCATAAAATCATCCAAGGCCAACTTTGAGAGAAAAATTGCAATAGATTCAAAAGACAATCATAAGGCCTTCTTCAGCTATGTTAGAAACCTGGGTGGAAACTCCCAGATATGTGCAGAATTAGTCCAAAATGATACAAAAATCACTGAACCCACAGAATTGCCAACATACTGGCAGACAGGTTCAGTGCAAACTTCACCCCCCTCTCCCCCTCAAAAGGAGAGATAACTATCCCAGCGGAGTGTAGCCTCCCAGAAATCTCAAATGTGCAGGTGAAAGCTGCTCTCTCTAAAGCTAAAAACACAGCATCAATGGGACCGGATGGTGTCCCCGGCTGTGTGCTACACGAACTCATCGAGGAACTAAACCCGCATATAAGGCAGCTGTTTAATCTTAGCCTTACCACAGGATACGTGCCCAAGGAGTGGCGTACGGCAACTGTGGTCCCACTCCACAAAGGCGGTACTTCTACGGACCCTGGTAATTACCACCCCATAAGCTTAACAAGCCTGGTCTGCAAAGCTATGGAGAGGATCATAATGGAACTCATAAACAAAGACATAGGGGACTTGCAGACATTGGACCCGACCCAGTTTGGCTTTGTCAAGGGCAGATCATGCCTTTTGAACTTGGTCAACTTCTTCGAAACAGTCACCAAGGCCATTGATGAGGGAAAGGCAGTCCATACAGCCTACCCTGACCTTGCAAAAGCTTTTGACACAATACCCCACTCGGGTATTATAGAGAAACTTACCAGCTTAAATGTAAACCCATATGTCACAAGATGGGTTGCAAACTGGCTAAAGGACAGAACCCACAGGGTTAGAGTTGCTGGCACCATGCCAGACTCCAAGCTGGTCACAAGTGGTGTCCCACAGGGCTCAGTCCTTGGCCCCCTGTTGTTCGGCATCTACTTCTCAGAAGTACAGGCAAACATAGGAGGACTCTGGCTGACAAAGTTTGCAGATGACTGCAAACTGGGCGCCATAGTGGAAAGTACATCGGACACAGATATCCTTCAGAGGGGTCTCACGGAAACTGATAACTGGTGCCAGAGCCATGGCCTGAAGTTAAATGCCAAAAAATGTATAGTCATACACTTCGGGAAAAACAAGGTAACCCCAAGCTACCATATAGGTGGCAATCCATTAAGCACAGAAGAGGTTATCAGGGACCTGGGGACCCAGGTTGACAGTGGCCTTTCTTTTGACACTCACATTGCTAAAGTGGTTAGAAAGACCTTCTACATTGCCCACCTGATCATGAAGGGATTCACATCCAGATCAAGTGAGGTCATTGTTCCCCTGTACTCTTCAATTATCAGACCCATGATCGAGTACAATGCCCCATTCGGGATGTATCTCACCCGACACCTGCAGCAATTGGAGAGACCCCAAAAGTTCTTCACCAAAAGGATAAAGGGACTCCAAAATCTGTCATATGCTGCCAGACCGAAGAAACTCCAGCTCTATTCAGTCGCATACTGCCTGCTCAGAGGTGACCTGTGCCTGACATACAAGGCCATGTCCAACCCGGAATTAATGGACATGCTCCCCCTCAAAAAATCCAAATCTACCAGATCCACTAGAGCAAGCGACTTAAACCTTAGCATGGATATAAATAGGACATGCTGGAGGGATAGATTTGTCACCCAGAGACTCCCTATGCTGTGGAATAAAATCCCGGTCCATGTGAGGCAGAGCACCTCGCTGGCTCTGTTCAAGAGAAATCTTGACCGGTGGATGGGAGATCGTAGGTTTACCCCGGGAATCATCTCTGTGTCACTGCTGGACAGAGGCACAACAAACTAATGGGCACAGTATTTTTTAACATAAGGGGTGGCGTAAGCCACAAAACTTTGGGCTAGGCTTATAAATGCCTTAGGGCAGATAGCCTAGTATAAACCTATGAACCTATGAACCTATTATATATATATATATATATATATATATATATATATATATATATACACTGGTTGCAAGAGCAACATGCAAATGTACCCTTTCTCTCAGAGGAGATCTTATTTTTAGGCACTCTCTCATAACAAAGCATACGTTTTAAAGATTTAGTATTCTTATAGCTAAAGGATGTTTTTTCACCCACTAAGTCTTTTATACCATCATCTAACTGTAAAATATTCCAATGTCTCTTAATAATGTTGACAATAGAAGTATTATTATTAGTAAAGGGTATCACTAGTCTCCTCTTATCATTATTCCTCACTATAGGTCTCTCATCTATACTGCCTTGTTTTTTAATAAAAGGACGTCCTAGATGTGTACGTTCAAAAGTATCCAATGAACGCATATCTCTATTGCAATAGCCTCTATGCCTAAAATCACTTTCTATAGTTTTTAATGCATCAGAAAAAAACAAATCATCACTAGTTATGTTAGAAAAACGTTTCACTTGATTACTCACAATGTTTTTGTGTATATGGGGGGGATGCATGCTACTTCTGTGAAGAATAGCATTCTTCCTACATACCTTCCTAAATACTTCTGTTTCTAGAGTATTGTCTTTTTTCCTCAATGTCACATCTAAAAAATCAAATGTATTTTGTGAATACATTTCAGTCAACCTAAGAAATGTAGTAGTTCCATTAATATATAGAACAAACTCTTTCAGGAGCTCTAATGTGCCTCCCCAAATTAAAAAAAGATCATCAACAAAACGTTTATAATATTTTATAGAAGTGGAGTAAGCCAAATGTTCTAAAACATACGTATTCTCCCAATATGCTAACACAAGGTTAGCATAAGAGTTTGCACAAGATGTGCCCATAGCTACTCCTTTAATTTGAAGGAAGTATTCATTATTAAAGGTAAAAACATTGTGACAAAGAACCATTTCTAACAACATTGTGAGTTTAATAACTTGATTGTTGCTAAGTCCTTTATTTAACAAATATAACCTTAAGAAATCTATCCCTACATCATTGGGTATGCAGGTGAAAAGAGAAACAACATCTAGTGTTACCATATAATCTGTAGTTTCTAGAATATTGTTCTCATTGAAAGGTGCTAGTGTTTCCAAAAACTGTTTCGTATCACGTAATATAGATCTAGTAGATTCCACGACTGGTCTCAAGTTTTTTTCTAGAAAAATAGATATTGTCTCAGTTAACTAGCCTCTGCCAGATACTATTGGTCTAAGTGGAGGATTATGTCTGGACTTATGTACCTTAGGTAAACCTCTAATTACTGGTATCACAGGTTTCTCTATCAAAAAATATTTGTACAGTTCTTCATCAATAATCCCACACATCAACATGTCATACAAATCTGCATGTACTGTTTTTATTAATTTATCTAGATCTGACATGCTCAATCTCTTATAAGTAGTAGTATCTGAAAGCATTTCTAACATAGTATCATGGTAGTAGCCGGTATCTAGAAGTACTGTAGCTCCCCTTTTATCAGCTTGCTGAATTACTATACTAGTATTGTTCTTTAAATCATGAAGGGCTAACTTCTCTTCCTTGGTAACATTGTAAAAATCAAGTTTTGTATTGTCAGATTCAAAAAACTTCAACAAATCATCACTGCAAGCTCTTTCAAAACTTTCCAATAAAGGATGTATAGCAGGCATATATGTAGAAGGTTTTTTAAAAGACAAAACATCAGTATTAAAAACATTGTTGCCAAACTGTAAACCAAATGCAATATTTACTTCCTCAAAGTATACTACTGTTCTATTTAGTGTATCCTACAACTATAAATTATCTCTACTTGACTCCCAAGTAGACTATTCTCTATCTGTATAGCGAAGCACTTGCTCCTACAGTACTTATCACCTCGATACAGCACTCTTGTTATAGAAAGTACCCCAAAAAAGCAAACCCCATTTCTCAGTCACCCACATCCCCCAGAACCTTTTCTTAAGTTTTTCTGTCTATTCCTTCTAGCATGTCGAGGGATCAGTTGCTAATGTCCTCTCCTGCTCAGCTGGTGAACCTGGGAATATTGAGGCAATGTTACAATTGCCTCATGTACACAGAACAACGCTCTCCTCCTCCCACAAAACACAAATACATGCGAGAGATGCAACTATACGGCCAAACTGGAGGCTGAGCTCTCTCAACATAGGACTGGCATGAACAGACAGGAGGAGAAGGTAACCACACACACTATAGACCCAGTCTCACATAATACCATCACAACCTCAAATCATACACATAAACACACAAAGACATACTCGGAGGCTCTGATCAAAATCTACCAAAACAGCAGAGGCCACCAAAGCAGACACCCAAACAACTACCCCTCAGAACACAACACCTGCAACACATAGACCACACAGTCAGAGTGTCAAGCAGTCACAGCCCTTAAGGCCAAACACAATGCCAGACACACTAGTCATTGGTGACTCCATAGTCAGACACACTGATGTCCCGCTCACCAGACTGAGTAAGGAGAAGGTCACAGTAAGCTGCCTGTCGGGTGCTAGAATCCGCCACATAACGCATGCACTCAGGTCTCTCAACAGCAGGTACAAGTACGACTCAATCATTGTCCACGCTGGTGTTAACGACCTGAGGCGTACCTCCTTGGACTACATGAAAAGAGACATAGAGGAGCTCTCTGATTATGTAGCCCAAGCAGGTATGACCCTGACCTTGAGCAGTATCCTACCTTCACCAAGAATGATGCCACAATACAGAGATAAGATGATCAGCTTTAACAATTGGCTTAAACTCTGGTGTCATTCAAAGGGGATCCAATGTCTGTCTGCCTGGGATGACATGCTGGACAAGCCACGCTGCTTGCAAGGGCGGCTTGCACTTGTCACCCTGGGATTCGGATTTTGGCAAAGGCTCTTGCCACCCCATAGTGCCTTTTTAGGCAAGGCTCAAATTCTAAACCTACCACCCTAGAACAAAACAAAGAAAAAAACTAAGGGTAATGCTGCTCAATGCCAGAAGTCTCAACCTCAAGATGCACGCACTCGAGGCCCTTCTCAGTATGGAGAACATTGATGTCTGTGCTGTGACAGAAACCTGGTTCAAGGCTCCTGAGAGCACCCCAGCACTATCAGGTTTTACCTCATATCATGCGTTCCGGCCCCAAAACCCGGACAATACCAAGAAAGGAGGGGGGTATCCATATTCATCAAGGACACCCACACCTCAAGATTGGTGGCATCGCATGATGCATCGGAAACCATCCAGGTGCAATTAACCATAGGCAAGATTGCTCTGCAATTTGTAGCATGTTACAGGCCACCCTCGCAAACTCAGGAACCTCATATGGCCTTCCTGAAAACACTGGAGGGATAAATGTATCTCGAACACCATCATACTAGGTGACTTCAACTACCCTAATATAGACTGGGAACACTACTCAAGCCCAAACACTCTAGCCCAAAAGTTCCTGGAATTCATAAACTCAAATGCCATGGAACAACTAGTCACCATCCCACAAGAGGAGAAAACATACTTGATCTCATCATCACGAACATGGGAGCACAATGTTCAACGCCGAAGTATACCCCTCACTGGTGAGATCTGATCACAAACTAATCTCGCTGGAAGTCCTCATCCGCCCCACCGAAATGAAAAGACCACAGTAAAGAACTTCTCAGCCGACTTCACACTTCTAAAGACTAGTGTGGTCTCCTTTAAGGCCCCTGAGCGGCGGTTAACATTACTCAAACCGCTGAATCACTTACAAATGCCTTCTACCAGTACCTGCAGGGCTGCATGGATCAGGCAATCCCAAGCAAAACAAAGACTCTTTGTACCAAAGGCAAGCGTCCAGTCTGGTGGACCCCAGCCATAAACAAACTCTACAACAAAGGAGAAAGCTACTACAAGATAGAGCAAAATCCTTAAAAGGTAAGACACCGCTGATCACTATAAGTAAAAAGCTAAGAGCTCTCATAAAATCATCCAAAACTAATTTTGAGAAAAAAATAGCTAAGGACTCTAAAGACAACCATAAAGCATTCTTTAGCTATGTCAGAAACCTAGGAGGAAACTCCCAGATATGCTCAGAATTAGTTCAAAATGATGTGAAGATTACTGATCCTACAGACATTGCCAACATACTGGCTGACAGGTTCAGTGCAAACTTCTCCCCCCCTTCCCCCCCTAAAGGAGAGATATCTATACCAAATGATTGTAGCCCTCCAAACATCTCTAACGCCCAGGTTAGAACTGCTCTCTCCAAGGCAAAGAACACAGCATCCATGGGACCTGATGGTGTCCCCGGCTGTGTGCTCCATGAACTCAACGAGGAATTAAACCCACAGTTAGGACAGCTGTTTAATCTTAGTCTCACCTCCGGATCGTGCCCAGGAGTGGCGCACAGCGACTGTGGTCCCACTCCACAAAGGCGGTGCCTCCACCGACCCTGGAAATTACCGTCCCATTAGCTTGACAAGCCTTATCTGCAAAGCCATGGAGAGGATCATAATGGATCTCATAAATAAAGACATAGGGAACTTGCAGACTTTGGATCCAACCCAGTTTGGCTTTGTCAAAGGCAGATCATGCCTTTTAAACTTGGTTGACTTTTTGAAACAGTCACCAAGGCCATTGACGAGGAAAGGCAGTCCATACAGCCTACCTAGACCTGGCGAAGGCTTTTGATACAATACCTCACTCGGGTATCATTGAAAAACTCATCAACTTAAATGTAAACCCATACATTACAAGATGGGTTGCAAACTGGCTGAGTGACAGAACCCACAGGGTCAGAGTTGCTGGTGCCATGTCAGACTCAAAGCCTGTCACAAGTGGTGTCCCACAGGGCTCAGTCCTGGGCCCACTCTTGTTTGGCATCTACTTTTCTGAAGTACAAGCAAACACAGGAGGGTTATGGCTGACAAAGTTTGCAGATGACTGCAAACTGGCCGTGGTTGAAAACACATCCAACACAGATATCCTTCAGAAGGGTCTCACAGAAATGGATAACTGGTGCCAGAGCCATGGCCTAAAGTTAAATGCCAAGAAATGCATAGTCATACCCTTCGGGAAAAATAAGGTTATCCCTAGCTACCATATAGGTGGCAATCCCCTGAACACAAAAGAAGTTATTAGGGACCTGGGAACCCAGGTTGACAGTAGCCTTTCATTCGACACTCATATTGCTAAAGTAGTTAGGAAGACCTTCTACATTGCCCACCTTATCATGAAGGGATTCACATCTAGATCAAGGGAGGTCATAGTCTCCCTATACTCATCACTCATCAGACCAATGATCGAGTACAATGCCCCATTCGGAATGTATCTGACCCGACACTTGCAGCAGCTGGAGAGGCCACAAAAGTTCCTCACCAAAAGGATAAAGGGTCTCAAAAATCTGTCTTATGCTGCCCGACTGAAAGAACTCCAGTTATATTCAGTTGCTTACCGCTTGCTCAGAGGTGACCTATGCCTGACATACAAGGCCATGTCAAACCCAGATTTGATGAACATGCTTCATCTCAAAAAATCTAGATCCCTCAGAACCACAAGGGCGGGAGACTTAAACCTCGACACGGTTATTAATAGGACATGCTGGAGGGATAGATTCATCACCCAAAGACTCCCTATGCTGTGGAACAAAATCCCGGTTTATGTGAGGCAGAGCACCTCGCTGGCCTTGTTCAAGAGGAATCTTGACCAATGGATGGGAGATCGCAGATACACCCCAGGGGTTACCTCAGTGTCACTGCTCGACAGAGGCACAGCAAAATAATGGGCATAGTTTCTCCAAACTAAAGGGGTGGCGTAAGCCACAAAACTATGGGCTAGGCTTATAAATGCCCTCGGGCAGATAGCCTAGTATGAACCTATGAACCTATGAACCTATTTCTAACAAAACATTTTATATCAACAATTAAATCACTTACATCAGTCCCCTGAGAGGGAATGAAGGACAAACCTTTGTTCAAAATCTTTCTTTCATTGTCCATAAGCATGTGACTGGAAAGATTAATAATCAAGTCCTGGTTACAGTTTTGAAAGTTTTTTTCTGAAGTTCTAACTGGCCTCCTGATATCTTCCTTTTCCTGGTGGTTTGTGGACTCCAATTGCGCCTCATCTCCTGTCAAAAAGGGAGTGGAAAATGAAGAGAAGTGTCATTAGATTCAGCTGAAACAGTTTCACTTGCTGATATAGGAGTTTTTCTTCTCACTACAGGTGCTGACATGGTTATTGTATTTAAAACATCAGAGTGCACTGTATTCACACTAGGGCATTGTTCACTGACTGCTGCTTCTACATGAGAAGAGGAAGCAGGCATGGAAGGAGTAGGATCAGATAAAGTGTTACACTCAGAGAAAGGCATTTCAATGTTAGTGCGCGTCGCAGCATATGTTGTCCTCGTGGACTCTCTCGGCCAGGAGAAGACGTTCCCCCTCGAGAAATCCATACAGTCTCTTTCTAATTTCTTCTTTTTTGTCAATAATAACTTATTATCTAACGCTTGCATTGTAGTTGCTATATCAGAAAGAAAATCTTCTTTCTGTGTATTAGTAAGGGCTGCAGTCAATTTTTCTTCTAAAGCTATAGCTTCTTGCTGAAGTTCCAACTCTATTAAAGTATATTGTTCGATAAGTAGTCTCATGTAGGCATAGCTCGTATCTAAATTAAGTTGCTGCCACTTAGACAAAAGTTCAGGATAGGCAGAGCCAAAAGTAGGCATTTTTAACAAACGAAGACCTCCAGGGACAACTTTAAAATTAATGCATGCCTCCATATGTCTTTTTTGCCACTGGGCATTCTTAATTTTACTGAGGTTGTCCTCGAGCTTTCTCATTGTTTGTAAAACATCTACATGCCAATCAGTATCTCTGTGTGTAGAGGCTGCGTTTGCTAATTCAGCATAAGACAGTTTTAAAAGTGGATTAATACCTCCTGTGAAGATTTCTGTAAGACCCAAAGATCTGGATTCAAGTAACACATTGCTGGTTTCTTCTGTCATGTCCCTTCAGTGAACAAAGTAGCAAAGTTCAGCAAGAAAAGAACACTGTCAGGGTAAGGTATCACCTCCCAAAAAAAGCACAAATCCAAAATCAGAAGAGGTCGATACTCCACAACAAACGAAGCAAACCAGATGAATGAAAAGACAAGTCCTTTATTCGAATAAGTAAGCGCTTTCACGTTGCTTGGAACGCTTCATCAGACTTCAACAAACCATAAAAATTTAAATCAACTTATATATAAGTAAAGCACCAATGAAAAACACATTAGCAAGTCACATGCAAGTTACAAAAATCCATCATTTCCTTTCCATAAAAATTACATAAAATAAAATATATAAATATATATATTATAAAAATCTCATATTAATAAATGAATAGTAGAAGTGAAATGTTAAAACATACTAAAACATATATTAGATAGTGAAACATATTACTACTGTTTAATGTTTCAAAGGTTTATCTAATAAAAATGGTCTCAATGAAAATTTATCATTAAGACCATGACCTTAATTTGCAGATAGCTTAATTATCCACTTTGCCTCAGCTTTTTCTGTCTTATTGCCAATATTACCAAGTCTTTCTGTCTCTGTTAACTGTCCTATGACTAAAAATCTAAAGGCATGTGTGGTGTCATTTTGTAGTACATGCTTGGCTAGGGCATTCCCTTCATTCTCTTTATGTATAGCATACAAATGCTCTCGTATCCTTTCTCTTAAGGTTCTATTAGTCTTTCCTATAAAGAAACAATAACATTTTATGCAGGATGCTAAATAAATCACATTTCTTGACTTACAATCAGTGTGTTCATTAAACTCATATTTAACACCAGTATCTGGATGTATAAAAACATTAGATTTCATTATATATACACACTGGTTGCAAGAGCAACATGCAAATGTACCCTTTCTCTCAGAGGAGATCTTATTTTTAGGCACTCTCTCATAACAAAGCATACGTTTTAAAGATTTAGTATTCTTATAGCTAAAGGATGGTTTTTCACCCACTAAGTCTTTTATACCATCATCTAACTGTAAAATATTCCAATGTCTCTTAATAATAAATTACCAAGGAAGAGAAGTTAGCCCTTCATGATTTAAAGAACAATACTAGTATAGTCATTCGGCAAGCTGATAAAGGGGGAGCTGCAGTACTTCTAGATACCGGCTACTACCATGATACTATGTTAGAAATGCTTTCAGATACTACTTCTTATAAGACATTGAGCATGTCAGATCTAGATAAATTAATAAAAACAGTACATGCAGATTTGTATGACATGTTGATGCGTGGGATTATTGATGAAGAACTGTACAAATATTTTTTGATAGAGAAACCTGTGATACCAGTAATTAGAGGTTTACCTAAGGTACATAAGACCACACATAATCCTCCACTTAGACCAATAGTATCTGGCAGAGGCTGGTTAACTGAGACAATATCTATTTTTCTAGAAAAAAACTTGAGACCAGTCGTGGAATCTACTAGATCTATATTACGTGATACGAAACAGTTTTTGGAAACACTAGCACCTTTCAATGAGAACAATATTCTAGAAACTACAGATTATATGGTAACACTAGATGTTGTTTCTCTTTTCACCTGCATACCCAATGATGTAGGGATAGATTTCTTAAGGTTATATTTGTTAAATAAAGGACTTAGCAACAATCAAGTTATTAAACTCACAATGTTGTTAGAAATGGTTCCTTGTCACAATGTTTTTACCTTTAATAATGAATACTTCCTTCAAATTAAAGGAGTAGCTATGGGCACATCTTGTGCAAACTCTTATGCTAACCTTGTGTTAGCATATTGGGAGAATACGTATGTTTTAGAACATTTGGCTTACTCCACTTATATAAAATATTATAAACGTTTTGTTGATGATCTTTTTTTTAATTTGGGGAGGCACATTAGAGCTCCTGAAAGAGTTTGTTCTATATATTAATGGAACTATCACATTTCTTAGGTTGACTGAAATGTATTCTCAAAATACAATTGATTTTTTCGATGTGACATTGAGGAAAAAAGACAATACGCTAGAAACAGAAGTATTTAGGAAGGTATGTAGGAAGAATGCTATTCTTCACAGAAGTAGTATGCATCCCCCCATATACACAGAAAACATTGTGAGTAAGCAAGTGAAATGTTTTTCTAACATAACTAGTGCTGATCTGGTTTTCTCTGATGCATTAAAAACTATAGAAAGTGATTTTAGGCATAGAGGTTATTGCAATAGAGATATGCGTTCATTGGACACTTTTGAACGTACACATTTAGGACGTCCTTTTATTAAAAAACAAGGCAGCATAGATGAGAGACCTATAGTGAGGAATAATGATGAGAGGAGACTAGTGATACCCTTTACTAATAATAATACTTCTATTGTCAACATTATTAAGAGACATTGGAACATTTTACAGTTAGATGATGGTATAAAAGACTTAGTGGGTGAAAAACAATCCTTTAGCTATAAGAATACTAAATCTTTAAAACGTATGCTTTGCTATCAGAGAGTGCCTAAAAATAAGATCTCCTCTGAGAGAAAGGGTACATTTGCATGTCGCTCTTGCAACCAGTGTATATATATAATGAAATCTAATGTTTTTATACATCCAGATACTGGTGTTAAATATGAGTTTAATGAATACGCTGATTGTAAGTCAAGAAATGTGATTTATTTAGCATCCTGCATAAAATGTTATTGTTTCTATATAGGAAAGACTAATAGAACCTTAAGAGAAAGGATACGAGAGCATTTGTATGCTATACATAGAGAGAATGAAGGGAATGCCCTAGCCAAGCATGTACTACAAAATGACACCACACATGCCTTTAGATTTTTAGTAATAGGACAGTTAACAGAGACAGAAAGACTTGGTAATATTGGCAATAAGACAGAAAAAGCTGAGGCAAAGTGGATAATTAAGCTATCTGCGAATAAAGGTCATGGTCTTAATGATAAATTTTCATTGAGACCATTTTTATTAGATAAACCTTTGAAACATTAAACAGTAGTAATATGTTTCACTATCTAATATATGTTTTAGTATGTTTTAACATTTCACTTCTACTATTCATTTATTAATATGAGATTTTTATGATATATATATTTATATATTTTATTTTATGTAATTTTTATGGAAAGGAAATGATGTATTTTTGTAACTTGCATGTGACTTGCTAATGTGTTTTTCATTGGTGCTTTACTTATATACAAGTTGATTTAAATTTTTATGGTTTGTTGAAGTCTGATGAAGCGTTCCAAGCAACGTGAAAGTGCTTACTTATTCGAATAAAGGACTTGTCTTTTCATTCATTTGGTTTGCTTCGTTTGTTGTGGAGTATCTACCTCTTCTGATTTTGGATTTAAACTGAAAATAAACTAAAATTATTGCACAACATCATTTTTCATAGGTTCATAGGTAGATACTAAGCTATCTGTCCTAGGGCATTTATAAGTCTAGCCAGAGTGTATTTGGCTTACGCCTCCCTATTACATTAGCCTACTGTGCCTCTGTAAAGTAGCTCACAGAAGGTACCCTTTAAGATTAGTTTACTGTGCCTCTGTCTAGCAGGGACACAGAAGAGATCCCAGGGGTGAATTTGCAATTTCCCATCCACGCGTCCAGATTTCGCTTGAAGAGGGTCAGCGAGGGGCTATGTCTAACATGAATTGGGATTCTATTTCAGAGTGACGGGAACCTCTGGGAAATGAATCTGTCCCTTCAGCCTGTCCTATTTATTTTTGTGCTGAGGTTTAAGTCCCTGGAGCGTGTAGCTCTAATGGACTTGGATTTTTTGAGGTGGAGCATGTCCATTAATTCTGGGTTTGACATGGCTTTGTACGTCAGGCATAGATCACCTCTGAGTAGGTGGTAAGCAACTGAGTAGAGCCTGACTTTCTTTAGTCGATCTGCATAGGACATCTGTTTGTAGCCCATGATCCTCTTGGTGAGGTACTTTTGGGGTCTCTCCAGTTGCTGCAGGTGTCAGGTAAGGTACTTCCCAAAAGGGGCATTGTATTCAATTATGGGCCTGATGAATGATGAGTAGAGGGGCACAATGACCTCTCTTGATCTAGATGCGAACCCTTTTGTGATAAGGTGGGCTATATAAAAGGTTTTTCTAACCACTTTGGCAATGTGATTATCAAAGGAGAGATTACTATCTACGTTTGTCCCCAAATCTCTAATTACTTCTTCCATACTTAATGGATTACCACCTATGTGGTAATTTGTGGGCACCTTCTTTTTCCCAAAGGGGATGACTATGCAGCAGTATACAGATTATAAAACCCTAAAAAAGAGGGGGCATGCAATTATAGACACAGTGAATTATGTTATCAGAATGTTTTCTTTATTGAATTGTTCTGATACATAAGGACAAGCTTCTAAAACTAAAATTAGCACTGCTTGTAGAAACACTGATCTGTATTTTCCCATATATATATTTAGATTTTTTTAAATTTGAGAAACCTATCATCCCCACTATTTGATAAACCAAAAATACAAAAAGAAATCAGCAGCTCTACCTTTCAGTCCAGCTGTGGATGCCAGTGGTTCTAAGACTCAACCTTTGACTATCTATTTTGACAAAAGGCTGAATTTGTTTATACACATGGTGATTCTTAATTTTAAGAATCCCTGGTATTTTGGAATTATTTATGAGCACAATTGTGTAATAATGGGTTAATTTTTGCAACAATTGATATTGTCAATTTATTAATGGTAAATCCTCACAGATCATTCTTCCATCCCTAAGTGCCAGTGTGATGGCGTACAGTAATAGTTGCTCCTCCCATCTCTGAGCTTCAGTGTGATAAAGTGCAGTATTTGTTTTTCCTCTCCTTCCTGAGTCCCATTGTGATGGAATGTTCCTCCTATCTTTGAGCCACATAGTGATGGAGTACAGTACTAGGTGTTCCTCCCATTCCAAAGTCACTGTATGATGGATTACAGTACTCAGTGCTTCTCCAATCTTTGAGTCACAGTGTGATGGAGTAGAATATTGAGTGTTTCTCCAATTCCTAAATCACTGTATGATGGAGTACAATAGTCAGTGTTTCTCCCATCCTTGAGTCATAGTGTGACGGAGTAGAATATTGGGTGCCCCTCCCATTTCTGAGTCACTGTGTGATGGAGTGCAGTACTCAGTGCCCCTCCTATCCTTGAGTCACAATGTGATGGAATAGAGTACTGGGTGTTCTCATCACTGAGTTCATGTATGATGATGTGCAATATTCATTATTCCTCCTTTTCTTGAGTCTAGTTATGATTTAGTGCATGGAGTGCTCCAGGCACTCTTCTAGACAACTCATCTTCGGTTTGAGTTAACTCAGCTCCTCTCCCTTTGGATGGGAATATTGAACTTTCTTGATTACAGACATCAATCTCTTGCCATTACCTTTTGTACATTTCTAACACATGAACCCTGGTTATCTAGGCCATAGTCAGCATTAAATCTGCCACACCACAAAGGGTTTCTTAATATATTTTGGCACTGAATCAAATGATGATGAGTAGCTATACTGCCATCTCTCTCTGGTGTACCTTTGTTGTCACTCATGTTTAAGAACTTCCAACTAAACATGTTTCATGCCTTGCTTGTATTATTGCATTAAGTTCCTTGCACAAGACATTATCAGCCTTCGGTTTCTTCCTACAACAGCTTCTCTTTTCCATCCTGTAAAACTACTTCCATCAGCAAAGCTATTTTCTCTTATAGGCTGTCTCATTTGGTCTGAACATATGATAAACACTGCAGAGACAAGTATGTTTTCCTCACTTTTCCTGAATCTTTAGAAGCACCTGATCAGAATAACAAAATGTAAATGCTTCCCTACCTAGCTTTATCAGACTAATTTAACTGCATAGTATTCCAGGCATTTTTGTATCTCATGTACAGATTTGTCTGGACATTAATACTGCTCATACAACTGTAGCAAATGTTTTCTTTACGTTTTTTGAACTTATATTAGTTTGTTTTGATACTCTTGCCTAGATGTCACTAAAATGACTTTTTGTGAATCTATCCACTTAGATAAAGTATATAAGTAATAAATAATCAATCAAACTAATGCTTTAGCTGTTGGTGGAATCTGTCAAAGCAATGTGTACTGACCGCCCACAGGCTTAAACAGCAAAAAAAAAAAATGACTGTCTCTAAACATTTCAGGATGCAGACAGCATGTTAAAACAGAAAAAGAGAAGCTAATTTGATCAAAGTACACTAATGCTTAAAGCAGCTTGGATTTCTTAAGTTCGTTAAGGTTCTTTTTACCATTCAATAAGGAATTGCAGTTCTACTTGAGAATGACAACAGGCTGACACATTTCAAGACCTAACACAAATTAAGTTCTCTGTATCAAGTTGTTTTGATTTCTCCTTCCTCGCCTTTCTACCACCTCCAACAGAGTATGTACTGCCCTAT
The DNA here is from genome assembly GCF_019279795.1 of Protopterus annectens. Taxonomy (NCBI): domain Eukaryota; kingdom Metazoa; phylum Chordata; order Ceratodontiformes; family Protopteridae; genus Protopterus; species Protopterus annectens. The sequence continues at coordinate 1,860,247,257 of NC_056726.1, read as the reverse complement.
GTTCATACCCCACATGAGTATGAATTAAAGGGAAAGGGTATTTAGGAAGTTGTATTTCACCATGGCTATATGAATTTGTCTTTCTCATTTGCCACTTACTGGTAGAGGGCAGCTTCTTCATCAATTCATCCTTTCTTCCCTCCTTAGAGTTTTTAAAATATGAAAACTCATCTTGATATTGCTAAACAGCTACAAGGACACTGAATAAGTTTTAAGACTGGCATGTATGCTTTCATCGTTCATGGGTATCCCAGAGAATTATAGACAAAAAAGGGCAGCAGAACAAGCTCATGAGATCTTTGATTGTTGCCATGCTTTTATGCTATGTTGTGTTTGCAGCCACCATTACACCATATCACATCTATGAGTAGTCCTGCACTAAACTTGGACAGTGCAGTGGTGCACCAATAGCATTGCTGCCTCACAGCAAGAGGTTCTCTGGTTCAATTTTCGGCTGGAGTGCCTTCTGTTTGGATTCTGCATGTCCTCCCTGCGTTCATGTGGGTTTCTTCTGGCTGCTCTGGTTTCCTCCCACGTTACAAAGGCATGCATCTGGAGCATTCCTCCACAGGCCTCCAATGAAAATTGGCTTCATTCCAAGTCTGACATTCCTGATAAACAGATGTAAATAAATAAATAAATTATACATGGACTCGGGGATGTGAAGAATACCCAGTACTGCACTCCATAAAATGCAAGTAGGTTACCTGTAGTGGAGTGCTGTTCTTGTTAGGCTCTCCTAACACATACAAGGAGCTGGTCCTTGTCAGGACTAACAAAAAAAGAAAGATGAGCCAAAAGGTTTTATAAATCTTGATGGTGCCAACAGTGATACACTATTGTAATTCAACTGACCTGTTAACTATAATTCTAGCTAAATAATAACAAAATAAACAATCATGGAGCTCCTTTTATAAATTTAAATCATCCAATAAATAGTAATAAAGTAAACAATCATGGAGATCCTTTTATAAGTTTAAATCATGATCCATTTTATTATTATGAGTGCTTTCAGTGTAAAGAATTCATCAGATAATAAAGTGATTTAAGTCTTCTGGAAAAGGGGGCAGTGGAGCAGGCTACCCTGCATAATTGGTTGATGGGATGGGAGATTTGATTGGTTAGAAAAATATGCTTTGGAGTAGAGGCGAAGAAACTCATTTATTAGAATGTAGAGACTGATTGCTGTGGTTGCCACACTCCTGTGGTCACCTTTTCAGGAAGCATTTTATTTACAAGCAGAAAAAACATGTTGAATAAAACAATTTACATATATACAGATACCAGAGTTAAAAATCTAATTGCCAGCTTATCCATTAGGCATCAAGATATTTTTATTTTTTATTTTTGTTTTATTTTTGGTCCACTGTCATTGCTGTTGCTGAGAGAGTCAAGGGAAAATACCCAGATCTTTTGCAACTCAACTATCCAAAGACGGAATATGATTCAAGAATGAAATATAAGTCATTTGGAAGTCCTAGCCACTCTTTCACTTCTGAGAGGATAGCTTCCAGAGGTGCCAGAAGCTGTTGAAGACTGGGGGAGCAGAGGGTGAGAGGGGCACTTAGTTATCTAAAAAGGGCAAGTTTTAAAACCTAGTTAATACCTGAACATAGTTTCCCTTAGAGGACATTTTAAGCTTAGCCAATTTTCCATTTTGGTGCTTCAATTAACATTTTCTGATGGTTTTTACCCTTTCCATGGCTGATAATTGTGTATTAGTCATAGTGACAATAACTGCGATCTTACCATAAATAATTTGAAGGGGACCCACGTAAGGGATGCTGCTTTTTAGGAACTGCCTTTATCCTTTATTAGCATGAGAGGCAATCCTGGGATGCATTTTCTATTACGCATCTTTAGAGTTGCATTTGAATATGAACAGAGATGAGCATTGTTTACTTGAATGGACAGTCTGTTCTGGAACAGTGGTATCCTCATTGATGTATATATTTGTAACTCTGGGTCTACTTCACATAACCGAACGTTGAAATGTTCGCAATTCATATGGCCGAGATCATATGATCAAACATTTAAATGTTCGAAAATGTGAACTAGACCCATAAAAATAAAAAAACACACATTAAACTGTGTATAGCAGGGGGGCTTCACCCCCTGCACCCCCCACCCCCCACTTAAATATACCAACTCTGAGATCGCACTACAGCGAGAGCAAGGGAAATCTCCCGGTCCACGCTGTATGTGATTTCCCATTCAGAATGTCGGTGTTTCAAAACATTTGGGTTTCGAAGTTTTGAATTTCGGCATTCTGAAGGGGACCCGTCACTCCACATCATTCTGTTTAGATAAGTGGACTGGGGATTTCTGATGCCATTTGACTTGCTGATGTTCAGTAGGAACAGCAGTATTGGGTCAGAGTTTGCCTTGTATGGCAGACACAAGTCACCTCTTAGCACTCTGTAGGATACAGAGTATAGAGATAAGGCTTTGAGGTGGTCCATGCAAGACCTATTCTTTAGGACTTGTATCCATTTAGTTAAGGTATCTCTATGTGCATTTCAAGTGTTACATGTGTCTGGACAGATACATGTCAAAGTGGGCATTATACAAACTAATTGACCTAATTAGGGCTTCATAACCACATAAATTCCCAAATGCCAAACAACTGGTTCAACTCTTGGGAGGCATTGTCAGTTTGGTAGTTCCATGGGGTAGATGACTTCCCAAAGGATACGATAATGTATTTTTTGGAGTTTAGTTTCAACTCATGATTCTGGTACCAGTTATTGTTTGGGCATGATGTTTAAGTCATTTGGGGATTCAATAACTGCTGCTAGCTTGCAGTCATCTCAATTTTAGTCAGCCAAAGCCCTTTCATACTTGCTTTTACTTCTGAGAATTTTATTGTGGTTGTTATAACTTGGACTGATTTCTCAGATCTAGCTCTGTTGAAACTGTCTTGTGTGTGTGTCTGAAGCTCTGCACTAGTTGTTAAACTGCTCTGAAATTCCTTTAAGTGTTAATTAGCTTGGGGGGGTTTCTGATAACAGTAAAACCTGTGTTGGTTACATCTCTGGTAATCATTTTAAGTAGTGTTGCTTGCTACTGAGATTTGTCTGCATACATCAACTGGACATAAGCTGATTTAAGTATATTTCCTTCATTTTATTGTGGTTGTTATAACTTGGACTGATTTCTCAGATCTAGCTCTGTTGAAACTGTCTTGTGTGTGTGTCTGAAGCTCTGCACTAGTTGTTAAACTGCTCTGAAATTCCTTTAAGTGTTAATTAGCTTGGGGGGGTTTCTGATAACAGTAAAACCTGTGTTGGTTACATCTCTGGTAATCATTTTAAGTAGTGTTGCTTGCTACTGAGATTTGTCTGCATACATCAACTGGACATAAGCTGATTTAAGTATATTTCCTTCATTTTATTGTGGTTGTTATAACTTGGACTGATTTCTCAGATCTAGCTCTGTTGAAACTGTCTTGTGTGTGTGTCTGAAGCTCTGCACTAGTTGTTAAACTGCTCTGAAATTCCTTTAAGTGTTAATTAGCTTGGGGGGGTTTCTGATAACAGTAAAACCTGTGTTGGTTACATCTCTGGTAATCATTTTAAGTAGTGTTGCTTGCTACTGAGATTTGTCTGCATACATCAACTGGACATAAGCTGATTTAAGTATATTTCCTTCATTTTATTGTGGTTGTTATAACTTGGACTGATTTCTCAGATCTAGCTCTGTTGAAACTGTCTTGTGTGTGTGTCTGAAGCTCTGCACTAGTTGTTAAACTGCTCTGAAATTCCTTTAAGTGTTAATTAGCTTGGGGGGGTTTCTGATAACAGTAAAACCTGTGTTGGTTACATCTCTGGTAATCATTTTAAGTAGTGTTGCTTGCTACTGAGATTTGTCTGCATACATCAACTGGACATAAGCTGATTTAAGTATATTTCCTTCATTTTATTGTGGTTGTTATAACTTGGACTGATTTCTCAGATCTAGCTCTGTTGAAACTGTCTTGTGTGTGTGTCTGAAGCTCTGCACTAGTTGTTAAACTGCTCTGAAATTCCTTTAAGTGTTAATTAGCTTGGGGGGGTTTCTGATAACAGTAAAACCTGTGTTGGTTACATCTCTGGTAATCATTTTAAGTAGTGTTGCTTGCTACTGAGATTTGTCTGCATACATCAACTGGACATAAGCTGATTTAAGTATATTTCCTTCATTTTATTGTGGTTGTTATAACTTGGACTGATTTCTCAGATCTAGCTCTGTTGAAACTGTCTTGTGTGTGTGTCTGAAGCTCTGCACTAGTTGTTAAACTGCTCTGAAATTCCTTTAAGTGTTAATTAGCTTGGGGGGGTTTCTGATAACAGTAAAACCTGTGTTGGTTACATCTCTGGTAATCATTTTAAGTAGTGTTGCTTGCTACTGAGATTTGTCTGCATACATCAACTGGACATAAGCTGATTTAAGTATATTTCCTTCATTTTATTGTGGTTGTTATAACTTGGACTGATTTCTCAGATCTAGCTCTGTTGAAACTGTCTTGTGTGTGTGTCTGAAGCTCTGCACTAGTTGTTAAACTGCTCTGAAATTCCTTTAAGTGTTAATTAGCTTGGGGGGGTTTCTGATAACAGTAAAACCTGTGTTGGTTACATCTCTGGTAATCATTTTAAGTAGTGTTGCTTGCTACTGAGATTTGTCTGCATACATCAACTGGACATAAGCTGATTTAAGTATATTTCCTTCATTTTATTGTGGTTGTTATAACTTGGACTGATTTCTCAGATCTAGCTCTGTTGAAACTGTCTTGTGTGTGTGTCTGAAGCTCTGCACTAGTTGTTAAACTGCTCTGAAATTCCTTTAAGTGTTAATTAGCTTGGGGGGTTTTCTGATAACAGTAAAACCTGTGTTGGTTACATCTCTGGTAATCATTTTAAGTAGTGTTGCTTGCTACTGAGATTTGTCTGCATACATCAACTGGACATAAGCTGATTTAAGTATATTTCCTTCATTTTATTGTGGTTGTTATAACTTGGACTGATTTCTCAGATCTAGCTCTGTTGAAACTGTCTTGTGTGTGTGTCTGAAGCTCTGCACTAGTTGTTAAACTGCTCTGAAATTCCTTTAAGTGTTAATTAGCTTGGGGGGGTTTCTGATAACAGTAAAACCTGTGTTGGTTACATCTCTGGTAATCATTTTAAGTAGTGTTGCTTGCTACTGAGATTTGTCTGCATACATCAACTGGACATAAGCTGATTTAAGTATATTTCCTTCATTTTATTGTGGTTGTTATAACTTGGACTGATTTCTCAGATCTAGCTCTGTTGAAACTGTCTTGTGTGTGTGTCTGAAGCTCTGCACTAGTTGTTAAACTGCTCTGAAATTCCTTTAAGTGTTAATTAGCTTGGGGGGGTTTCTGATAACAGTAAAACCTGTGTTGGTTACATCTCTGGTAATCATTTTAAGTAGTGTTGCTTGCTACTGAGATTTGTCTGCATACATCAACTGGACATAAGCTGATTTAAGTATATTTCCTTCATTTTATTGTGGTTGTTATAACTTGGACTGATTTCTCAGATCTAGCTCTGTTGAAACTGTCTTGTGTGTGTGTCTGAAGCTCTGCACTAGTTGTTAAACTGCTCTGAAATTCCTTTAAGTGTTAATTAGCTTGGGGGGGTTTCTGATAACAGTAAAACCTGTGTTGGTTACATCTCTGGTAATCATTTTAAGTAGTGTTGCTTGCTACTGAGATTTGTCTGCATACATCAACTGGACATAAGCTGATTTAAGTATATTTCCTTCATTTTATTGTGGTTGTTATAACTTGGACTGATTTCTCAGATCTAGCTCTGTTGAAACTGTCTTGTGTGTGTGTCTGAAGCTCTGCACTAGTTGTTAAACTGCTCTGAAATTCCTTTAAGTGTTAATTAGCTTGGGGGGGTTTCTGATAACAGTAAAACCTGTGTTGGTTACATCTCTGGTAATCATTTTAAGTAGTGTTGCTTGCTACTGAGATTTGTCTGCATACATCAACTGGACATAAGCTGATTTAAGTATATTTCCTTCATTTTATTGTGGTTGTTATAACTTGGACTGATTTCTCAGATCTAGCTCTGTTGAAACTGTCTTGTGTGTGTGTCTGAAGCTCTGCACTAGTTGTTAAACTGCTCTGAAATTCCTTTAAGTGTTAATTAGCTTGGGGGGGTTTCTGATAACAGTAAAACCTGTGTTGGTTACATCTCTGGTAATCATTTTAAGTAGTGTTGCTTGCTACTGAGATTTGTCTGCATACATCAACTGGACATAAGCTGATTTAAGTATATTTCCTTCATTTTATTGTGGTTGTTATAACTTGGACTGATTTCTCAGATCTAGCTCTGTTGAAACTGTCTTGTGTGTGTGTCTGAAGCTCTGCACTAGTTGTTAAACTGCTCTGAAATTCCTTTAAGTGTTAATTAGCTTGGGGGGGTTTCTGATAACAGTAAAACCTGTGTTGGTTACATCTCTGGTAATCATTTTAAGTAGTGTTGCTTGCTACTGAGATTTGTCTGCATACATCAACTGGACATAAGCTGATTTAAGTATATTTCCTTCATTTTATTGTGGTTGTTATAACTTGGACTGATTTCTCAGATCTAGCTCTGTTGAAACTGTCTTGTGTGTGTGTCTGAAGCTCTGCACTAGTTGTTAAACTGCTCTGAAATTCCTTTAAGTGTTAATTAGCTTGGGGGGGTTTCTGATAACAGTAAAACCTGTGTTGGTTACATCTCTGGTAATCATTTTAAGTAGTGTTGCTTGCTACTGAGATTTGTCTGCATACATCAACTGGACATAAGCTGATTTAAGTATATTTCCTTCATTTTATTGTGGTTGTTATAACTTGGACTGATTTCTCAGATCTAGCTCTGTTGAAACTGTCTTGTGTGTGTGTCTGAAGCTCTGCACTAGTTGTTAAACTGCTCTGAAATTCCTTTAAGTGTTAATTAGCTTGGGGGGGTTTCTGATAACAGTAAAACCTGTGTTGGTTACATCTCTGGTAATCATTTTAAGTAGTGTTGCTTGCTACTGAGATTTGTCTGCATACATCAACTGGACATAAGCTGATTTAAGTATATTTCCTTCATTTTATTGTGGTTGTTATAACTTGGACTGATTTCTCAGATCTAGCTCTGTTGAAACTGTCTTGTGTGTGTGTCTGAAGCTCTGCACTAGTTGTTAAACTGCTCTGAAATTCCTTTAAGTGTTAATTAGCTTGGGGGGGTTTCTGATAACAGTAAAACCTGTGTTGGTTACATCTCTGGTAATCATTTTAAGTAGTGTTGCTTGCTACTGAGATTTGTCTGCATACATCAACTGGACATAAGCTGATTTAAGTATATTTCCTTCATTTTATTGTGGTTGTTATAACTTGGACTGATTTCTCAGATCTAGCTCTGTTGAAACTGTCTTGTGTGTGTGTCTGAAGCTCTGCACTAGTTGTTAAACTGCTCTGAAATTCCTTTAAGTGTTAATTAGCTTGGGGGGGTTTCTGATAACAGTAAAACCTGTGTTGGTTACATCTCTGGTAATCATTTTAAGTAGTGTTGCTTGCTACTGAGATTTGTCTGCATACATCAACTGGACATAAGCTGATTTAAGTATATTTCCTTCATTTTATTGTGGTTGTTATAACTTGGACTGATTTCTCAGATCTAGCTCTGTTGAAACTGTCTTGTGTGTGTGTCTGAAGCTCTGCACTAGTTGTTAAACTGCTCTGAAATTCCTTTAAGTGTTAATTAGCTTGGGGGGGTTTCTGATAACAGTAAAACCTGTGTTGGTTACATCTCTGGTAATCATTTTAAGTAGTGTTGCTTGCTACTGAGATTTGTCTGCATACATCAACTGGACATAAGCTGATTTAAGTATATTTCCTTCATTTTATTGTGGTTGTTATAACTTGGACTGATTTCTCAGATCTAGCTCTGTTGAAACTGTCTTGTGTGTGTGTCTGAAGCTCTGCACTAGTTGTTAAACTGCTCTGAAATTCCTTTAAGTGTTAATTAGCTTGGGGGGGTTTCTGATAACAGTAAAACCTGTGTTGGTTACATCTCTGGTAATCATTTTAAGTAGTGTTGCTTGCTACTGAGATTTGTCTGCATACATCAACTGGACATAAGCTGATTTAAGTATATTTCCTTCATTTTATTGTGGTTGTTATAACTTGGACTGATTTCTCAGATCTAGCTCTGTTGAAACTGTCTTGTGTGTGTGTCTGAAGCTCTGCACTAGTTGTTAAACTGCTCTGAAATTCCTTTAAGTGTTAATTAGCTTGGGGGGGTTTCTGATAACAGTAAAACCTGTGTTGGTTACATCTCTGGTAATCATTTTAAGTAGTGTTGCTTGCTACTGAGATTTGTCTGCATACATCAACTGGACATAAGCTGATTTAAGTATATTTCCTTCATTTTATTGTGGTTGTTATAACTTGGACTGATTTCTCAGATCTAGCTCTGTTGAAACTGTCTTGTGTGTGTGTCTGAAGCTCTGCACTAGTTGTTAAACTGCTCTGAAATTCCTTTAAGTGTTAATTAGCTTGGGGGGGTTTCTGATAACAGTAAAACCTGTGTTGGTTACATCTCTGGTAATCATTTTAAGTAGTGTTGCTTGCTACTGAGATTTGTCTGCATACATCAACTGGACATAAGCTGATTTAAGTATATTTCCTTCATTTTATTGTGGTTGTTATAACTTGGACTGATTTCTCAGATCTAGCTCTGTTGAAACTGTCTTGTGTGTGTGTCTGAAGCTCTGCACTAGTTGTTAAACTGCTCTGAAATTCCTTTAAGTGTTAATTAGCTTGGGGGGGTTTCTGATAACAGTAAAACCTGTGTTGGTTACATCTCTGGTAATCATTTTAAGTAGTGTTGCTTGCTACTGAGATTTGTCTGCATACATCAACTGGACATAAGCTGATTTAAGTATATTTCCTTCATTTTATTGTGGTTGTTATAACTTGGACTGATTTCTCAGATCTAGCTCTGTTGAAACTGTCTTGTGTGTGTGTCTGAAGCTCTGCACTAGTTGTTAAACTGCTCTGAAATTCCTTTAAGTGTTAATTAGCTTGGGGGGGTTTCTGATAACAGTAAAACCTGTGTTGGTTACATCTCTGGTAATCATTTTAAGTAGTGTTGCTTGCTACTGAGATTTGTCTGCATACATCAACTGGACATAAGCTGATTTAAGTATATTTCCTTCATTTTATTGTGGTTGTTATAACTTGGACTGATTTCTCAGATCTAGCTCTGTTGAAACTGTCTTGTGTGTGTGTCTGAAGCTCTGCACTAGTTGTTAAACTGCTCTGAAATTCCTTTAAGTGTTAATTAGCTTGGGGGGGTTTCTGATAACAGTAAAACCTGTGTTGGTTACATCTCTGGTAATCATTTTAAGTAGTGTTGCTTGCTACTGAGATTTGTCTGCATACATCAACTGGACATAAGCTGATTTAAGTATATTTCCTTCATTTTATTGTGGTTGTTATAACTTGGACTGATTTCTCAGATCTAGCTCTGTTGAAACTGTCTTGTGTGTGTGTCTGAAGCTCTGCACTAGTTGTTAAACTGCTCTGAAATTCCTTTAAGTGTTAATTAGCTTGGGGGGGTTTCTGATAACAGTAAAACCTGTGTTGGTTACATCTCTGGTAATCATTTTAAGTAGTGTTGCTTGCTACTGAGATTTGTCTGCATACATCAACTGGACATAAGCTGATTTAAGTATATTTCCTTCATTTTATTGTGGTTGTTATAACTTGGACTGATTTCTCAGATCTAGCTCTGTTGAAACTGTCTTGTGTGTGTGTCTGAAGCTCTGCACTAGTTGTTAAACTGCTCTGAAATTCCTTTAAGTGTTAATTAGCTTGGGGGGTTTTCTGATAACATTAAAACCTGTGTTGGTTACATCTCTGGTAATCATTTTAAGTAGTGTTGCTTGCTACTGAGATTTGTCTGCATACATCAACTGGACATAAGCTGATTTAAGTATATTTCCTTCATTTTATTGTGGTTGTTATAACTTGGACTGATTTCTCAGATCTAGCTCTGTTGAAACTGTCTTGTGTGTGTGTCTGAAGCTCTGCACTAGTTGTTAAACTGCTCTGAAATTCCTTTAAGTGTTAATTAGCTTGGGGGTTTCTGATAACATTAAAACCTGTGTTGGTTACATCTCTGGTAATCATTTTAAGTAGTGTTGCTTGCTACTGAGATTTGTCTGCATACATCAACTGGACATAAGCTGATTTAAGTATATTTCCTTCATTTTATTGTGGTTGTTATAACTTGGACTGATTTCTCAGATCTAGCTCTGTTGAAACTGTCTTGTGTGTGTGTCTGAAGCTCTGCACTAGTTGTTAAACTGCTCTGAAATTCCTTTAAGTGTTAATTAGCTTGGGGGTTTCTGATAACATTAAAACCTGTGTTGGTTACATCTCTGGTAATCATTTTAAGTAGAGTTGCTTGCTACTGAGATTTGTCTGCATACATCAACTGGACATAAGCTGATTTAAGTATATTTCCTTCATTTTATTGTGGTTGTTATAACTTGGACTGATTTCTCAGATCTAGCTCTGTTGAAACTGTCTTGTGTGTGTGTCTGAAGCTCTGCACTAGTTGTTAAACTGCTCTGAAATTCCTTTAAGTGTTAATTAGCTTGGGGATTTCTGATAACATTAAAACCTGTGTTGGTTACATCTCTGGTAATCATTTTAAGTAGAGTTGCTTGCTACTGAGATTTGTCTGCATACATCAACTGGACATAAGCTGATTTAAGTATATTTCCTTCATTTTATTGTGGTTGTTATAACTTGGACTGATTTCTCAGATCTAGCTCTGTTGAAACTGTCTTGTGTGTGTGTCTGAAGCTCTGCACTAGTTGTTAAACTGCTCTGAAATTCCTTTAAGTGTTAATTAGCTTGGGGGTTTCTGATAACATTAAAACCTGTGTTGGTTACATCTCTGGTAATCATTTTAAGTAGAGTTGCTTGCTACTGAGATTTGTCTGCATACATCAACTGGACATAAGCTGATTTAAGTATATTTCCTTCATTTTATTGTGGTTGTTATAACTTGGACTGATTTCTCAGATCTAGCTCTGTTGAAACTGTCTTGTGTGTGTGTCTGAAGCTCTGCACTAGTTGTTAAACTGCTCTGAAATTCCTTTAAGTGTTAATTAGCTTGGGGGTTTCTGATAACATTAAAACCTGTGTTGGTTACATCTCTGGTAATCATTTTAAGTAGAGTTGCTTGCTACTGAGATTTGTCTGCATACATCAACTGGACATAAGCTGATTTAAGTATATTTCCTTCATTTTATTGTGGTTGTTATAACTTGGACTGATTTCTCAGATCTAGCTCTGTTGAAACTGTCTTGTGTGTGTGTCTGAAGCTCTGCACTAGTTGTTAAACTGCTCTGAAATTCCTTTAAGTGTTAATTAGCTTGGGGGGGTTTCTGATAACATTAAAACCTGTGTTGGTTACATCTCTGGTAATCATTTTAAGTAGAGTTGCTTGCTACTGAGATTTGTCTGCATACATCAACTGGACATAAGCTGATTTAAGTATATTTCCTTCATTTTATTGTGGTTGTTATAACTTGGACTGATTTCTCAGATCTAGCTCTGTTGAAACTGTCTTGTGTGTGTGTCTGAAGCTCTGCACTAGTTGTTAAACTGCTCTGAAATTCCTTTAAGTGTTAATTAGCTTGGGGGGGGTTTCTGATAACATTAAAACCTGTGTTGGTTACATCTCTGGTAATCATTTTAAGTAGAGTTGCTTGCTACTGAGATTTGTCTGCATACATCAACTGGACATAAGCTGATTTAAGTATATTTCCTTCATTTTATTGTGGTTGTTATAACTTGGACTGATTTCTCAGATCTAGCTCTGTTGAAACTGTCTTGTGTGTGTGTCTGAAGCTCTGCACTAGTTGTTAAACTGCTCTGAAATTCCTTTAAGTGTTAATTAGCTTGGGGCTTTCTGATAACATTAAAACCTGTGTTGGTTACATCTCTGGTAATCATTTTAAGTAGAGTTGCTTGCTACTGAGATTTGTCTGCATACATCAACTGGACATAAGCTGATTTAAGTATATTTCCTTCATTTTATTGTGGTTGTTATAACTTGGACTGATTTCTCAGATCTAGCTCTGTTGAAACTGTCTTGTGTGTGTGTCTGAAGCTCTGCACTAGTTGTTAAACTGCTCTGAAATTCCTTTAAGTGTTAATTAGCTTGGGGGTTTCTGATAACATTAAAACCTGTGTTGGTTACATCTCTGGTAATCATTTTAAGTAGAGTTGCTTGCTACTGAGATTTGTCTGCATACATCAACTGGACATAAGCTGATTTAAGTATATTTCCTTCATTTTATTGTGGTTGTTATAACTTGGACTGATTTCTCAGATCTAGCTCTGTTGAAACTGTCTTGTGTGTGTGTCTGAAGCTCTGCACTAGTTGTTAAACTGCTCTGAAATTCCTTTAAGTGTTAATTAGCTTGGGGGGGGTTTCTGATAACATTAAAACCTGTGTTGGTTACATCTCTGGTAATCATTTTAAGTAGAGTTGCTTGCTACTGAGATTTGTCTGCATACATCAACTGGACATAAGCTGATTTAAGTATATTTCCTTCATTTTATTGTGGTTGTTATAACTTGGACTGATTTCTCAGATCTAGCTCTGTTGAAACTGTCTTGTGTGTGTGTCTGAAGCTCTGCACTAGTTGTTAAACTGCTCTGAAATTCCTTTAAGTGTTAATTAGCTTGGGGGTTTCTGATAACATTAAAACCTGTGTTGGTTACATCTCTGGTAATCATTTTAAGTAGAGTTGCTTGCTACTGAGATTTGTCTGCATACATCAACTGGACATAAGCTGATTTAAGTATATTTCCTTCATTTTATTGTGGTTGTTATAACTTGGACTGATTTCTCAGATCTAGCTCTGTTGAAACTGTCTTGTGTGTGTGTCTGAAGCTCTGCACTAGTTGTTAAACTGCTCTGAAATTCCTTTAAGTGTTAATTAGCTTGGTGGTTTCTGATAACATTAAAACCTGTGTTGGTTACATCTCTGGTAATCATTTTAAGTAGAGTTGCTTGCTACTGAGATTTGTCTGCATACATCAACTGGACATAAGCTGATTTAAGTATATTTCCTTCATTTTATTGTGGTTGTTATAACTTGGACTGATTTCTCAGATCTAGCTCTGTTGAAACTGTCTTGTGTGTGTGTCTGAAGCTCTGCACTAGTTGTTAAACTGCTCTGAAATTCCTTTAAGTGTTAATTAGCTTGGGGGGGGTTTCTGATAACATTAAAACCTGTGTTGGTTACATCTCTGGTAATCATTTTAAGTAGAGTTGCTTGCTACTGAGATTTGTCTGCATACATCAACTGGACATAAGCTGATTTAAGTATATTTCCTTCATTTTATTGTGGTTGTTATAACTTGGACTGATTTCTCAGATCTAGCTCTGTTGAAACTGTCTTGTGTGTGTGTCTGAAGCTCTGCACTAGTTGTTAAACTGCTCTGAAATTCCTTTAAGTGTTAATTAGCTTGGGGGTTTCTGATAACATTAAAACCTGTGTTGGTTACATCTCTGGTAATCATTTTAAGTAGAGTTGCTTGCTACTGAGATTTGTCTGCATACATCAACTGGACATAAGCTGATTTAAGTATATTTCCTTCATTTTATTGTGGTTGTTATAACTTGGACTGATTTCTCAGATCTAGCTCTGTTGAAACTGTCTTGTGTGTGTGTCTGAAGCTCTGCACTAGTTGTTAAACTGCTCTGAAATTCCTTTAAGTGTTAATTAGCTTGGGGGTTTCTGATAACATTAAAACCTGTGTTGGTTACATCTCTGGTAATCATTTTAAGTAGAGTTGCTTGCTACTGAGATTTGTCTGCATACATCAACTGGACATAAGCTGATTTAAGTATATTTCCTTCATTTTATTGTGGTTGTTATAACTTGGACTGATTTCTCAGATCTAGCTCTGTTGAAACTGTCTTGTGTGTGTGTCTGAAGCTCTGCACTAGTTGTTAAACTGCTCTGAAATTCCTTTAAGTGTTAATTAGCTTGGGGGGGGTTTCTGATAACATTAAAACCTGTGTTGGTTACATCTCTGGTAATCATTTTAAGTAGAGTTGCTTGCTACTGAGATTTGTCTGCATACATCAACTGGACATAAGCTGATTTAAGTATATTTCCTTCATTTTATTGTGGTTGTTATAACTTGGACTGATTTCTCAGATCTAGCTCTGTTGAAACTGTCTTGTGTGTGTGTCTGAAGCTCTGCACTAGTTGTTAAACTGCTCTGAAATTCCTTTAAGTGTTAATTAGCTTGGGGGGGGTTTCTGATAACATTAAAACCTGTGTTGGTTACATCTCTGGTAATCATTTTAAGTAGAGTTGCTTGCTACTGAGATTTGTCTGCATACATCAACTGGACATAAGCTGATTTAAGTATATTTCCTTCATTTTATTGTGGTTGTTATAACTTGGACTGATTTCTCAGATCTAGCTCTGTTGAAACTGTCTTGTGTGTGTGTCTGAAGCTCTGCACTAGTTGTTAAACTGCTCTGAAATTCCTTTAAGTGTTAATTAGCTTGGGCGGTTTCTGATAACATTAAAACCTGTGTTGGTTACATCTCTGGTAATCATTTTAAGTAGAGTTGCTTGCTACTGAGATTTGTCTGCATACATCAACTGGACATAAGCTGATTTAAGTATATTTCCTTCATTTTATTGTGGTTGTTATAACTTGGACTGATTTCTCAGATCTAGCTCTGTTGAAACTGTCTTGTGTGTGTGTCTGAAGCTCTGCACTAGTTGTTAAACTGCTCTGAAATTCCTTTAAGTGTTAATTAGCTTGGGGGGGTTTCTGATAACATTAAAACCTGTGTTGGTTACATCTCTGGTAATCATTTTAAGTAGAGTTGCTTGCTACTGAGATTTGTCTGCATACATCAACTGGACATAAGCTGATTTAAGTATATTTCCTTCATTTTATTGTGGTTGTTATAACTTGGACTGATTTCTCAGATCTAGCTCTGTTGAAACTGTCTTGTGTGTGTGTCTGAAGCTCTGCACTAGTTGTTAAACTGCTCTGAAATTCCTTTAAGTGTTAATTAGCTTGGGGGGGGTTTCTGATAACATTAAAACCTGTGTTGGTTACATCTCTGGTAATCATTTTAAGTAGAGTTGCTTGCTACTGAGATTTGTCTGCATACATCAACTGGACATAAGCTGATTTAAGTATATTTCCTTCATTTTATTGTGGTTGTTATAACTTGGACTGATTTCTCAGATCTAGCTCTGTTGAAACTGTCTTGTGTGTGTGTCTGAAGCTCTGCACTAGTTGTTAAACTGCTCTGAAATTCCTTTAAGTGTTAATTAGCTTGGGGGGGGTTTCTGATAACATTAAAACCTGTGTTGGTTACATCTCTGGTAATCATTTTAAGTAGAGTTGCTTGCTACTGAGATTTGTCTGCATACATCAACTGGACATAAGCTGATTTAAGTATATTTCCTTCATTTTATTGTGGTTGTTATAACTTGGACTGATTTCTCAGATCTAGCTCTGTTGAAACTGTCTTGTGTGTGTGTCTGAAGCTCTGCACTAGTTGTTAAACTGCTCTGAAATTCCTTTAAGTGTTAATTAGCTTGGGGGGGGTTTCTGATAACATTAAAACCTGTGTTGGTTACATCTCTGGTAATCATTTTAAGTAGAGTTGCTTGCTACTGAGATTTGTCTGCATACATCAACTGGACATAAGCTGATTTAAGTATATTTCCTTCATTTTATTGTGGTTGTTATAACTTGGACTGATTTCTCAGATCTAGCTCTGTTGAAACTGTCTTGTGTGTGTGTCTGAAGCTCTGCACTAGTTGTTAAACTGCTCTGAAATTCCTTTAAGTGTTAATTAGCTTGGGGGGGGTTTCTGATAACATTAAAACCTGTGTTGGTTACATCTCTGGTAATCATTTTAAGTAGAGTTGCTTGCTACTGAGATTTGTCTGCATACATCAACTGGACATAAGCTGATTTAAGTATATTTCCTTCATTTTATTGTGGTTGTTATAACTTGGACTGATTTCTCAGATCTAGCTCTGTTGAAACTGTCTTGTGTGTGTGTCTGAAGCTCTGCACTAGTTGTTAAACTGCTCTGAAATTCCTTTAAGTGTTAATTAGCTTGGGGGGTTTTCTGATAACATTAAAACCTGTGTTGGTTACATCTCTGGTAATCATTTTAAGTAGAGTTGCTTGCTACTGAGATTTGTCTGCATACATCAACTGGACATAAGCTGATTTAAGTATATTTCCTTCATTTTATTGTGGTTGTTATAACTTGGACTGATTTCTCAGATCTAGCTCTGTTGAAACTGTCTTGTGTGTGTGTCTGAAGCTCTGCACTAGTTGTTAAACTGCTCTGAAATTCCTTTAAGTGTTAATTAGCTTGGGGGGGGTTTCTGATAACATTAAAACCTGTGTTGGTTACATCTCTGGTAATCATTTTAAGTAGAGTTGCTTGCTACTGAGATTTGTCTGCATACATCAACTGGACATAAGCTGATTTAAGTATATTTCCTTCATTTTATTGTGGTTGTTATAACTTGGACTGATTTCTCAGATCTAGCTCTGTTGAAACTGTCTTGTGTGTGTGTCTGAAGCTCTGCACTAGTTGTTAAACTGCTCTGAAATTCCTTTAAGTGTTAATTAGCTTGGGGGTTTCTGATAACATTAAAACCTGTGTTGGTTACATCTCTGGTAATCATTTTAAGTAGAGTTGCTTGCTACTGAGATTTGTCTGCATACATCAACTGGACATAAGCTGATTTAAGTATATTTCCTTCATTTTATTGTGGTTGTTATAACTTGGACTGATTTCTCAGATCTAGCTCTGTTGAAACTGTCTTGTGTGTGTGTCTGAAGCTCTGCACTAGTTGTTAAACTGCTCTGAAATTCCTTTAAGTGTTAATTAGCTTGGGGGGGGTTTCTGATAACATTAAAACCTGTGTTGGTTACATCTCTGGTAATCATTTTAAGTAGAGTTGCTTGCTACTGAGATTTGTCTGCATACATCAACTGGACATAAGCTGATTTAAGTATATTTCCTTCATTTTATTGTGGTTGTTATAACTTGGACTGATTTCTCAGATCTAGCTCTGTTGAAACTGTCTTGTGTGTGTGTCTGAAGCTCTGCACTAGTTGTTAAACTGCTCTGAAATTCCTTTAAGTGTTAATTAGCTTTGGGGGGTTTCTGATAACATTAAAACCTGTGTTGGTTACATCTCTGGTAATCATTTTAAGTAGAGTTGCTTGCTACTGAGATTTGTCTGCATACATCAACTGGACATAAGCTGATTTAAGTATATTTCCTTCATTTTATTGTGGTTGTTATAACTTGGACTGATTTCTCAGATCTAGCTCTGTTGAAACTGTCTTGTGTGTGTGTCTGAAGCTCTGCACTAGTTGTTAAACTGCTCTGAAATTCCTTTAAGTGTTAATTAGCTTGGGGGTTTCTGATAACATTAAAACCTGTGTTGGTTACATCTCTGGTAATCATTTTAAGTAGAGTTGCTTGCTACTGAGATTTGTCTGCATACATCAACTGGACATAAGCTGATTTAAGTATATTTCCTTCATTTTATTGTGGTTGTTATAACTTGGACTGATTTCTCAGATCTAGCTCTGTTGAAACTGTCTTGTGTGTGTGTCTGAAGCTCTGCACTAGTTGTTAAACTGCTCTGAAATTCCTTTAAGTGTTAATTAGCTTGGGGGGGGGGTTTCTGATAACATTAAAACCTGTGTTGGTTACATCTCTGGTAATCATTTTAAGTAGAGTTGCTTGCTACTGAGATTTGTCTGCATACATCAACTGGACATAAGCTGATTTAAGTATATTTCCTTCATTTTATTGTGGTTGTTATAACTTGGACTGATTTCTCAGATCTAGCTCTGTTGAAACTGTCTTGTGTGTGTGTCTGAAGCTCTGCACTAGTTGTTAAACTGCTCTGAAATTCCTTTAAGTGTTAATTAGCTTGGGGGGGTTTCTGATAACATTAAAACCTGTGTTGGTTACATCTCTGGTAATCATTTTAAGTAGAGTTGCTTGCTACTGAGATTTGTCTGCATACATCAACTGGACATAAGCTGATTTAAGTATATTTCCTTCATTTTATTGTGGTTGTTATAACTTGGACTGATTTCTCAGATCTAGCTCTGTTGAAACTGTCTTGTGTGTGTGTCTGAAGCTCTGCACTAGTTGTTAAACTGCTCTGAAATTCCTTTAAGTGTTAATTAGCTTGGGGGGGGTTTCTGATAACATTAAAACCTGTGTTGGTTACATCTCTGGTAATCATTTTAAGTAGAGTTGCTTGCTACTGAGATTTGTCTGCATACATCAACTGGACATAAGCTGATTTAAGTATATTTCCTTCATTTTATTGTGGTTGTTATAACTTGGACTGATTTCTCAGATCTAGCTCTGTTGAAACTGTCTTGTGTGTGTGTCTGAAGCTCTGCACTAGTTGTTAAACTGCTCTGAAATTCCTTTAAGTGTTAATTAGCTTGGGGGGGGTTTCTGATAACATTAAAACCTGTGTTGGTTACATCTCTGGTAATCATTTTAAGTAGAGTTGCTTGCTACTGAGATTTGTCTGCATACATCAACTGGACATAAGCTGATTTAAGTATATTTCCTTCATTTTATTGTGGTTGTTATAACTTGGACTGATTTCTCAGATCTAGCTCTGTTGAAACTGTCTTGTGTGTGTGTCTGAAGCTCTGCACTAGTTGTTAAACTGCTCTGAAATTCCTTTAAGTGTTAATTAGCTTGGGCGGTTTCTGATAACATTAAAACCTGTGTTGGTTACATCTCTGGTAATCATTTTAAGTAGAGTTGCTTGCTACTGAGATTTGTCTGCATACATCAACTGGACATAAGCTGATTTAAGTATATTTCCTTCATTTTATTGTGGTTGTTATAACTTGGACTGATTTCTCAGATCTAGCTCTGTTGAAACTGTCTTGTGTGTGTGTCTGAAGCTCTGCACTAGTTGTTAAACTGCTCTGAAATTCCTTTAAGTGTTAATTAGCTTGGGGGGGGTTTCTGATAACATTAAAACCTGTGTTGGTTACATCTCTGGTAATCATTTTAAGTAGAGTTGCTTGCTACTGAGATTTGTCTGCATACATCAACTGGACATAAGCTGATTTAAGTATATTTCCTTCATTTTATTGTGGTTGTTATAACTTGGACTGATTTCTCAGATCTAGCTCTGTTGAAACTGTCTTGTGTGTGTGTCTGAAGCTCTGCACTAGTTGTTAAACTGCTCTGAAATTCCTTTAAGTGTTAATTAGCTTGGGGGGGGTTTCTGATAACATTAAAACCTGTGTTGGTTACATCTCTGGTAATCATTTTAAGTAGAGTTGCTTGCTACTGAGATTTGTCTGCATACATCAACTGGACATAAGCTGATTTAAGTATATTTCCTTCATTTTATTGTGGTTGTTATAACTTGGACTGATTTCTCAGATCTAGCTCTGTTGAAACTGTCTTGTGTGTGTGTCTGAAGCTCTGCACTAGTTGTTAAACTGCTCTGAAATTCCTTTAAGTGTTAATTAGCTTGGGGGTTTCTGATAACATTAAAACCTGTGTTGGTTACATCTCTGGTAATCATTTTAAGTAGAGTTGCTTGCTACTGAGATTTGTCTGCATACATCAACTGGACATAAGCTGATTTAAGTATATTTCCTTCATTTTATTGTGGTTGTTATAACTTGGACTGATTTCTCAGATCTAGCTCTGTTGAAACTGTCTTGTGTGTGTGTCTGAAGCTCTGCACTAGTTGTTAAACTGCTCTGAAATTCCTTTAAGTGTTAATTAGCTTGGGGGTTTCTGATAACATTAAAACCTGTGTTGGTTACATCTCTGGTAATCATTTTAAGTAGAGTTGCTTGCTACTGAGATTTGTCTGCATACATCAACTGGACATAAGCTGATTTAAGTATATTTCCTTCATTTTATTGTGGTTGTTATAACTTGGACTGATTTCTCAGATCTAGCTCTGTTGAAACTGTCTTGTGTGTGTGTCTGAAGCTCTGCACTAGTTGTTAAACTGCTCTGAAATTCCTTTAAGTGTTAATTAGCTTGCGGGGGGTTTCTGATAACATTAAAACCTGTGTTGGTTACATCTCTGGTAATCATTTTAAGTAGAGTTGCTTGCTACTGAGATTTGTCTGCATACATCAACTGGACATAAGCTGATTTAAGTATATTTCCTTCATTTTATTGTGGTTGTTATAACTTGGACTGATTTCTCAGATCTAGCTCTGTTGAAACTGTCTTGTGTGTGTGTCTGAAGCTCTGCACTAGTTGTTAAACTGCTCTGAAATTCCTTTAAGTGTTAATTAGCTTGGGGGGGTTTCTGATAACATTAAAACCTGTGTTGGTTACATCTCTGGTAATCATTTTAAGTAGAGTTGCTTGCTACTGAGATTTGTCTGCATACATCAACTGGACATAAGCTGATTTAAGTATATTTCCTTCATTTTATTGTGGTTGTTATAACTTGGACTGATTTCTCAGATCTAGCTCTGTTGAAACTGTCTTGTGTGTGTGTCTGAAGCTCTGCACTAGTTGTTAAACTGCTCTGAAATTCCTTTAAGTGTTAATTAGCTTGGGGGTTTTCTGATAACATTAAAACCTGTGTTGGTTACATCTCTGGTAATCATTTTAAGTAGAGTTGCTTGCTACTGAGATTTGTCTGCATACATCAACTGGACATAAGCTGATTTAAGTATATTTCCTTCATTTTATTGTGGTTGTTATAACTTGGACTGATTTCTCAGATCTAGCTCTGTTGAAACTGTCTTGTGTGTGTGTCTGAAGCTCTGCACTAGTTGTTAAACTGCTCTGAAATTCCTTTAAGTGTTAATTAGCTTGGGGGGGGGTTTCTGATAACATTAAAACCTGTGTTGGTTACATCTCTGGTAATCATTTTAAGTAGAGTTGCTTGCTACTGAGATTTGTCTGCATACATCAACTGGACATAAGCTGATTTAAGTATATTTCCTTCATTTTATTGTGGTTGTTATAACTTGGACTGATTTCTCAGATCTAGCTCTGTTGAAACTGTCTTGTGTGTGTGTCTGAAGCTCTGCACTAGTTGTTAAACTGCTCTGAAATTCCTTTAAGTGTTAATTAGCTTGGGGGTTTCTGATAACATTAAAACCTGTGTTGGTTACATCTCTGGTAATCATTTTAAGTAGAGTTGCTTGCTACTGAGATTTGTCTGCATACATCAACTGGACATAAGCTGATTTAAGTATATTTCCTTCATTTTATTGTGGTTGTTATAACTTGGACTGATTTCTCAGATCTAGCTCTGTTGAAACTGTCTTGTGTGTGTGTCTGAAGCTCTGCACTAGTTGTTAAACTGCTCTGAAATTCCTTTAAGTGTTAATTAGCTTGGGGGTTTCTGATAACATTAAAACCTGTGTTGGTTACATCTCTGGTAATCATTTTAAGTAGAGTTGCTTGCTACTGAGATTTGTCTGCATACATCAACTGGACATAAGCTGATTTAAGTATATTTCCTTCATTTTATTGTGGTTGTTATAACTTGGACTGATTTCTCAGATCTAGCTCTGTTGAAACTGTCTTGTGTGTGTGTCTGAAGCTCTGCACTAGTTGTTAAACTGCTCTGAAATTCCTTTAAGTGTTAATTAGCTTGGGGGTTTCTGATAACATTAAAACCTGTGTTGGTTACATCTCTGGTAATCATTTTAAGTAGAGTTGCTTGCTACTGAGATTTGTCTGCATACATCAACTGGACATAAGCTGATTTAAGTATATTTCCTTCATTTTATTGTGGTTGTTATAACTTGGACTGATTTCTCAGATCTAGCTCTGTTGAAACTGTCTTGTGTGTGTGTCTGAAGCTCTGCACTAGTTGTTAAACTGCTCTGAAATTCCTTTAAGTGTTAATTAGCTTGTGGGGGGGTTTCTGATAACATTAAAACCTGTGTTGGTTACATCTCTGGTAATCATTTTAAGTAGAGTTGCTTGCTACTGAGATTTGTCTGCATACATCAACTGGACATAAGCTGATTTAAGTATATTTCCTTCATTTTATTGTGGTTGTTATAACTTGGACTGATTTCTCAGATCTAGCTCTGTTGAAACTGTCTTGTGTGTGTGTCTGAAGCTCTGCACTAGTTGTTAAACTGCTCTGAAATTCCTTTAAGTGTTAATTAGCTTGGGGGGGGTTTCTGATAACATTAAAACCTGTGTTGGTTACATCTCTGGTAATCATTTTAAGTAGAGTTGCTTGCTACTGAGATTTGTCTGCATACATCAACTGGACATAAGCTGATTTAAGTATATTTCCTTCATTTTATTGTGGTTGTTATAACTTGGACTGATTTCTCAGATCTAGCTCTGTTGAAACTGTCTTGTGTGTGTGTCTGAAGCTCTGCACTAGTTGTTAAACTGCTCTGAAATTCCTTTAAGTGTTAATTAGCTTGGGGGGGGTTTCTGATAACATTAAAACCTGTGTTGGTTACATCTCTGGTAATCATTTTAAGTAGAGTTGCTTGCTACTGAGATTTGTCTGCATACATCAACTGGACATAAGCTGATTTAAGTATATTTCCTTCATTTTATTGTGGTTGTTATAACTTGGACTGATTTCTCAGATCTAGCTCTGTTGAAACTGTCTTGTGTGTGTGTCTGAAGCTCTGCACTAGTTGTTAAACTGCTCTGAAATTCCTTTAAGTGTTAATTAGCTTGGGGGGGGTTTCTGATAACATTAAAACCTGTGTTGGTTACATCTCTGGTAATCATTTTAAGTAGAGTTGCTTGCTACTGAGATTTGTCTGCATACATCAACTGGACATAAGCTGATTTAAGTATATTTCCTTCATTTTATTGTGGTTGTTATAACTTGGACTGATTTCTCAGATCTAGCTCTGTTGAAACTGTCTTGTGTGTGTGTCTGAAGCTCTGCACTAGTTGTTAAACTGCTCTGAAATTCCTTTAAGTGTTAATTAGCTTGGGGGTTTCTGATAACATTAAAACCTGTGTTGGTTACATCTCTGGTAATCATTTTAAGTAGAGTTGCTTGCTACTGAGATTTGTCTGCATACATCAACTGGACATAAGCTGATTTAAGTATATTTCCTTCATTTTATTGTGGTTGTTATAACTTGGACTGATTTCTCAGATCTAGCTCTGTTGAAACTGTCTTGTGTGTGTGTCTGAAGCTCTGCACTAGTTGTTAAACTGCTCTGAAATTCCTTTAAGTGTTAATTAGCTTGGGGGGGGTTTCTGATAACATTAAAACCTGTGTTGGTTACATCTCTGGTAATCATTTTAAGTAGAGTTGCTTGCTACTGAGATTTGTCTGCATACATCAACTGGACATAAGCTGATTTAAGTATATTTCCTTCATTTTATTGTGGTTGTTATAACTTGGACTGATTTCTCAGATCTAGCTCTGTTGAAACTGTCTTGTGTGTGTGTCTGAAGCTCTGCACTAGTTGTTAAACTGCTCTGAAATTCCTTTAAGTGTTAATTAGCTTGGGGTTTTTTTCTGATAACAGTAAAACCTGTGTTGGTTACATCTCTGGTAATCATTTTAAGTAGTGTTGCTTGCTACTGAGATTTGTCTGCATACATCAACTGGACATAAGCTGATTTAAGTATATTTCCTTCATTTTATTGTGGTTGTTATAACTTGGACTGATTTCTCAGATCTAGCTCTGTTGAAACTGTCTTCCCCACCCCCCCTCCCTGTTCTTGGATGTAGTTTAAATTTGGTGGCTTTTGCAGTGCCCGCCCCACTGTAGATTTGATCTAGGACACTCCCCCAGTCCCATCTCTTTAGCGCATTCTCTCTAATAAACCCTTTCTGCACTTGCTTTTAGTCCTTTTTAATTTAATTACATTTTTTTCATACTGTGTGTGGACTAATATTGCTGCATACTCAAGTGTGCCAGCTTGCACTGCATGTGAATTGTTTTTATAGCATTTACTGTCTTTTTTTCCTTGTCGCTGTAAAAAAAAAAAAAAAAATCTCTTGTTTTCCTGCCTTACTGAACTAGAGTAGTCCAGTTTCAGAGTTGCTGATCCCTGGGCTTTGTTTTTAGTTCCTGTTACTGATCCATTGCCTTATTAGGAAGGAGGGAAGTTTCTTTGCTTACCAGTGGGAGTGGGAAGCACTGAGCAGCCTTTTTGTCCGATTTGGTGAAGTTTCAGCCAGAAACTAGTAGTCCATTGGTCGTTTTGGGCCAATTCCTAGCTCCTTTCAGCCCCTGCTATAAAACACGCTAAACGTGTTTTCCAGCTTGTACCAACTCAGCACAGATCCTCGTGGTGGCCTGCAGAGTGATCCAAGCAGCAGAGAGCTAAAAGAGTGACTTTCTACCAGATATAAGTATTTTTGTGGCTGTCCCACTGTTATTAAGCTAGCGACTGCATTTCGCCTGTTTTACTGCTACTTTAAGTGATTTCTGCATTTTACACTGTTTATTGCACTTTAAGTTACTAATTGTTGCAAACTGTTTCTGTAGGCTAGACACTAAAGTGCTAGCCGATTTACAGCATTTATAGCATTTACTGTCTGTTTTTTCCTTGTCTCTGTAATAAAACAAAAAATCTCTTGTTTTCCGCCTTACTGAACTAGAGTAGTCCAGTTTCAGAGTTGCTGATCCCTGGGCTTTGTTTTTAGTTCCTGTTACTGATCCATTGCCTTATTAGGGAGGAGGGAAGTTTCTTTGCTTACCAGTGGGAGTGGGAAGCACTGAGCAGCCTTTCTGTCCGATTTGGTGAAGTTTCAGCCAGAAACTAGTAGTCCATTGGTCGTTTTGGGCCAATTCCTAGCTCCTTTCAGCCCCTGCTATAAAACACGCTAAACACGCGTTTTCCAGCTTGTACCAACTCAGCACAGATCCTCGTGGTGGCCTGCAGAGTGATCCAAGCAGCAGAGAGCTAAAAGAGTGACTTTCTACCAGATATAAGTATTTTTGTGGCTTTCCCACTGTTATTTAAGCTAGCGACTGCATTTCGCCTGTTTTACTGCTACTTTAAGTGATTTCTGCATTTTACACTGTTTATTGCACTTTAAGTTACTAATTGTTGCAAATTGTTTCTGTAGGCTACACACTAAAGTCGCTAGCCGATTTACAGCATTTATAGCATTTACTGTCTGTTTTTTCCTTGTCTCTGTAATAAAACAAAAAAATCTCTTGTTTTCCTGCCTTACTGAACTAGAGTAGTCCAGTTTCAGAGTTGCTGATCCCTGGGCTTTGTTTTTAGTTCCTGTTACTGATCCATTGCCTTATTAGGAAGGAGGGAAGTTTCTTTGCTTACCAGTGGGAGTGGGAAGCACTGAGCAGCCTTTTGTCTGATTTGGTGAAGTTTCAGCCAGAAACTAGTAGTCCATTGGTCGTTTTGGGCCAATTCCTAGCTCCCTTCAGCCCCCTGCTATAAAACACGCTAAACACGTAAGCGATTTAAGCGGAGTTACCACTGTTGCACACAAGAGCGGCGGTTAAACAAGGTTAAACTATTTGGGCCATCTAAATTCCACTCTTCCAATTTTCCCTTAGAACTATGTTCCTCGAGCTGTACTGCTGATCTAACCAGCATATCCTATAACTGAAAAGTTCATCTCTACTTGATTCCCAAGTAGACTATTCTCTATCTGTAAAGCCTAGCACTTACTCCTACAGTACTTGCACCTTGATAAAGCACTCTTATTATAGATAGTACCCCACCAGCCTAAAACCCACTTCCCACGGAGTCCTTTGAAAGTCTCTTTATCTACTACTTCTAGTATGTCGAGGGATCAGTTGCTAGTGTCCTCTCCAGCTCAACTGGTGAACCTGGGAATATTGAGGCAATGTTACAACTGCCTCATGTACACAGACAATCCTCTCCTTCTCCCACAAAACACAAATACATGCGAGAGATGCAACTATATGGCCAAACTGGAGGCTGAGCTCTCTCAACATAGGACTGGCAAGACCAGACAGGAGGAGAAGGTAACCACACCCAATACATACCCAGTCACACATGGTACCATCACAACTTCAAATCATACACATACTCACACAAAGACATACTCGGAGGCTCTGATCAAAAATTTACCAAAACATCAGAGGCCACCAAAGCAGACACCCAAACAACTACCACCTCACGACCCAACACATTCAACACATAGACCACACAGTCAGAGTGTCAAACAGTCACAGCCCTTAAGGCCAAACAAAATGCCAGACACACTTGTCATTGGTGATTCCATAGTCAGACACACTGACGTCCCGCTCACCAGACTGAGTAAAGAGAAGGTCACAGTAAGCTGCCTGTCGGGCGCTAGAATCTGCCACATAACGCAAGCACTCAGGTCTCTCAACAGCAGGTACAAGTACGACTCAGTCATTGTCCACGCTGGTGTCAACGACCTGAGGCGTACCTCCTTGGACTACATGAAAGGGACACCGAGGAGCTCTCTGATTATGTAGCCCAGGCAGGTATGACCCTGACCTTGAGCAGTATCCTACCTTCACCTAGAATGATGCCACAATACAGTGATAAGATGATCAGCTTTAATAATTGGCTTAAATTCTGGTGTCATTCAAAGGGGATCCAATGTCTGTCTGCCTGGGATGACATGCTGGACAAGCCACGCTGCTTCGCAAGGGACGGCTTGCACCTGTCACCCTGGGCTTCCGGATATTGGCAAAGGCTCTTGCCACCCCCATAGTGCCTTTTTTAGGCAAGGCTCAAATTCTAAACCTACCACCCTAGAACACCAAAAGGAAAAAAACTAAGGGTAATGCTGCTCAATGCCAGAAGTCTCAATCTCAAGATGCACTTTTCGAGGCCCTTCTCAATATGGAGAACATCGATGTCTGTGCTGTGACAGAAACCTGGTTCAAGGCTCCTGAGAGCACCCCAGCACTAACAGGTTTCACCTCATATCATGCGTTCGGCCCCAAAATCCGGACAACACCAAGAAATGAGGGGTGTCCATATTCATAAAGGACACCCACACCTCAAGGTTGGTGGCAACGCACGATGCATCGGAGACCATCCAGGTGCAATTAACCATAGGCAAGACTGCTCTGCAATTTGTAGCATGTTACAGGCCACCCTCTCAAACTCCGGAACCTCACATGGCCTTCCTGAAAACATTGGAGGGGATAAATGTATCTCCAAACACCATCATACTAGGTGACTTCAACTACCCTAATATAGACTGGGAACACTACTCAAGCCCGAACACTCTAACCCAAAGATTCCTGGAGTTCATAAACTCAAATGCCATGGAACAACTAGTCACCATCCCCACAAGAGGAGAAAACATACTTGATCTCATCATCACGAACATGGGATCAAAATGTTCAACACCGAAGTATACCCCTCACTGGTGAGATCAGATCATAAACTAATCTTGCTGGAGGTCCTCATCCGCCCCACCTGAAACAAAAAGACCACAGTGAAAAACTTCTCAAAAGCCGATTTCACACTTCTAAAAACTAGTGTGGTCTCCTTTAAGGCCCCTGAGCCAGTGGTAAACATTACTCAAACCGCTGAATCACTTACAAATGCCTTCTACCAGCACCTACAGGACTGCATGGATCAGGCAATCCCAAACAAAACTAAGACTCTCTGTACCAAAGGCAAGCGTCCAGTCTGGTGGACCCCAGCCATAAACAAGCTCTACAACAAAAGGAGGAAGCTACTACAAGATAGAGCAAAATCCTTGAAAGATAAGACACCTTTGATCATTATAAGTAAAAAACTAAGAGCTCTCATAAAATCATCCAAGGCAAATTTTGAGAGAAAAATCACCAAGGACTCTAAAGAGAATCATAAGGCCTTCTTTAGCTATGTTAGAAACCTAGGAGGAAACTCCCAGATATGCTCAGAATTAGTTCAAAATGATGTGAAAATTACTGAACCTACACACATTGCCAACATACTGGCTGACAGGTTCAGTGCAAACTTCTCCCCTCCCCAAAAGGAGAGATATCTATTCCAGAGGATTGTAGCCCCCAAACATCTCCAACGCCCAGGTGAGAACTGCCCTCACTAAGGCAAAAACACAGCATCCATGGGACGGATGGTGTCCCCGGCTGTGTGCTTCATGAACTCAACAAGGAATTAAACCCACAGTTAGGACAGCTGTTTAATCTTAGCCTCACCTCAGGATACGTACCCAAGGAGTGGCGCACGGCGACTGTGGTCCCACTTCATAAGGCGGTGCCTCCACAGACCCTGAAAATTACCCCCATTAGCTTGACAAGCCTTATCTGCAAAGCCATGGAGAGGATCATAATGGAACTCATAAATAAAGACATAGGGAACTTGCAGACTTTGGATCCAACCCAGTTTGGCTTTGTCAAAGGCAGATCCTGCCTCTTAAACTTGGTTGACTTTTTCGAGACAGTCACCAAGGCCATTGATGAGGGAAAGGCAGTCCATACAGCCTACCTCGACCTGGCAAAGGCCTTGACACAATACCCCACTCAGGTATCATCGAAAAACTCATCAGCTTGAATGTAAACCCATACATCACAAGATGGGTTGCAAACTGGCTAAGTGACAGAACCCACAGGGTCAGAGTTGCTGGAGCCATGTCAGACTCAAAGCCTGTCACAAGTGGTGTCCCACAGGGCTCAGTCCTGGGTCCACTCTTGTTCGGCATCTACTTTTCTGAAGTACAAGCAAACACAGGAGGGTTATGGCTGACAAAGTTTGCAGATGACTGCAAACTGGGCGCCATAGTCGAAAACACATCTGACACAGATATCCTCCACAGAAGGGCCTCACAGAAACGGATAACTGGTGCCAGAGCCATGGCCTGAAGTTAAACGCCAAAAAATGCATAGTCATACCCTTCGGGAAAAACAAGGTTACCCCTAGCTACCATATAGGTGACAATCCACTGAGCACAGAAAAAGTCATCAGATATCTGGGGACCCAGGTTGACAGTAGCCTTTCGTTTGACACTCATGTTGCTAAAGTAGTTAGGAAAACCTTCTATATCACCCACCTGATCATGAAGGGATTCACATCTAGATCAAGGGAGGTCATCGTCCCCCTGTACTCATCACTCATTAGACCTATGATTGAGTACAATGCCCCGTTCGGAATGTATCTGACCAGACACCTGCTGCAGCTTGAAAGGCCCCAAAAGTTCCTCACCAAAAGGATAAAGGGTCTCAAAAATATGTCTTATGCTGCCCGACTGAAAGAACTCCAGCTCTATTCAGTCTCATACCGCTTGCTCAGATGTGACCTGTGCCTGACATATAAGGCCATGTCAAACCCAGATTTGATGAATATGCTTCACCTCAAAAAATCTAGATCCCTCAGGACCACAAGGGCGGGAGACTTAAACCTTGACACGGTTATAAATAGAACGTGCTGGAGGGACAGATTCATCATCCAGAGACTCCCTATGCTGTGGAACAAAATCCCGGTACATGTGAGGCAGAGCACCTCTCTGGCCTTGTTCAAGAGGAATCTTGACCAATGGATGGGAGATTGCAGATATACCCCAGGGATTACTTCAGTGTCACTGCTTGACAGAGGCACAGCAAAATGATAGGCATAGTTTTTATTCAAACTAAAGGGGTGGCGAAAGCCACATAACTATGGGCTAGGCTTATAAATGCCCTTGGGCAGATAGCCTAGTATGAACCTATGAACCTATGAACCTATGAACCTATAAGAAGTAGATGCCAAACAGGAAAAGCCTCAGCACCAAACCCTGGGGACTTCACTGGCAATTGGTCTCTTTCTAGAGGTACCCTTCCCTATTTTGATCTCCTGCATCCTGTGAGCCAGTTGGCAGTCCAGCTTTTCTACTATACCCAAAAATAGGTGATTATGTCAAAAGGCTTGGCCAGGTCAAGATAATGAGATGTGACCTGTTTTACCTTCATCCATTGCTTTGGTGACAAGAATGAAGCTTAAAATTTGCCCATGATGTTGAGCCTTTCACACTCTTTATCCCTGATTCTTGCCCTAAGATGTGAGATCAGAGCATATGTTTGAAATGTCCCTGATTTTCTGTCATATTTTTGGTCTATTCCTCATAAGATTTGTGGTTTTCTGGCAAATTTATGAGGAGTTTAACATGTAAATAATGATAGACATTTGAGTTTCAGACATCTAAACTTCATATCCTTTGGAAAATACATGCTGATGCAAAACCTGTTTTTATTAGCAACTAAGCATATAAGAACAATGTTATACTTAAAATCTATCCTTGATTCTGGACCTTTGACCTTTTTCCTGACCAATTACATTTTTGGCTTTATCCCTTGAGCTATGAGGATCTGAGTAATATAAATAAGAACTATGGGCAAAAGCTGTTTACCACTTTCAAGGTCAAACTGCTGCATTTGTTTCATTTGTTCAATTAAATAAAACAGAAGTGCAACAAAAAATGGGCAACATGAAAAGTAATAATAATCTAACTGAAGGCTTAAAGTCAGGCAAGAAGCTGTAATAACCTGATTTATAAGTGGAATAAAAATCACATGGTATTTTTATTGTGCTTTTAGATAAATTACTGTTTCTTGCATGACTTTAAAAATCTAACAAAACTGTGGCTAACTTCCAGTAATGAAAACAATGAGAAAAAAGAAGACTTAAGGCAAGGAAGAAACTGTATTAACATTTTCTGAAAACATAGTAACAGCAGAGTCAAAGTTATTCTAGTGTCTTGACTGCATAACGTCTTATTTTACCCTCATCATCCTTACTGCCATCGTCATTATTATTTTTACTGTTATTATTTCATAAATGACTGCCCATAATATACCTGGGTGGGCTGCTGTCACTTCAGCTGAGGTCTGCAATCCAAAGAACTGCACTGGCATGTTCAACAATATGACCGTTATTAATTAACAGTAAATAATAATGAAAACCATATGCTGTGAGAAGTTGGAATGAAACAACAGTGTTAGTTGTAAAAAATAATAACCTCTTTCATTTCTTTATTGCCAAACATGGAGCAAAAGTGCTTATGTTTTACAACTGACACTATGTTGTTTCATTTTAACTTCCAATAGTTTGTAATAAATAATAGTGTACAATCCCAGAGCCGGGTCATGGTCAAATGGGGCCCTAGGCAGGGTAATAGATCGGGGCTCCCCCCTGGAGCAGCCCCTCCTGCAGCAACTCCCTCCACAGCCATTCCACTGTTCCATTACTTGGCTGTTTCTCCCCAGTTACCATAAGCACTGTTCAAACCTGTTAATGTGCATAATGTTTTCTTATTTACTTCTATAGTGGTTACAGATATTGAACTAAAGTAGCACAAACACTGACAGCCATTTGCTAAACAAACCATACATTCTCACAATGAAAATTGACTTAGCATGAGCAGTAAACTTCTCTGCCCTTGAAACTCGTGTTCATTGAAATGGCATGAAAACACACATTAAAAGAAAATGCATCTGGCCAGTGGAGGATTAAGTGTACCTTTGCGTTGTTTTCAAACTATAGGCTCCTTGCACACATTTTTAGGGCCATGCATACATGTAGTGTTCTTTAATTCACTTTCCTGATTGTATTAAATTATATTCCTTGTATAATACATCACCACTTGTTAGAATGTCTTTTAAATTTGTAGTTTTAAACATTCTTCCAGTAAGTAATGAAACAAAATGTATGAAACAATGATGACAAAAGTACCCATTTCAGAAAATTTCAACCATAAGAGGCCACTCTTCTGTCATTAAAATCCACTAATATTATTCAATAAGTACAAACTCTGCAGAAGTAAAAGTCACCAAAATAATTTCACATTAAAGAGATCTGTAACTAACGAAGCAGTTGCTACTGGCAAACACCATTACATTTCAGTGTTTCATCTACAAATTATGTGTCTGCTACCCTTGAAGAATTAATTGCCTATGTTACATTAAAAAAATTGGTAAGCTAGTAATATTGCGATAATGAATGACTGACAAGCCAACAACAAGTACATAGTTACTAGGTATCTCATACATAGGAGGACACACCCATGAGTGTAGAACCCCTAACTCCCCTTAAAATGCACCAGATAATCAGCAGTCAAAAGGACACTGCAATACCAGCACTCCATCTACATGGTGTGGGAGTAGAATCCATAGCCTTCTGCACCATAAGCAATTATGCTACTAACACTGCTTTCAAATTCTAAAACACAAACAGTGACTGCCATTTGATAAAGAAAACAATTAATTGCACATTGAAAACAGACTTAGCATGAACAACAGTAAACTCTTGAAACTCATAATTTCATGAAAATTAACTGAAAATCATAATCCCTTGAAAATGCACTGAAACTTATAATTCCCTGAAAATGTTCTGAAACTCAAACACACAATTAAATCAGCAGTCTGGTAGTTGAATAATGGAAAAATAAAAAGAAAGGACTGAAAAGTAAAAGTTAAACAACCAAAAAAAGAACACTACAGTCTAATATGTCTCAAAATTTTTGAATACTAATAAGTAATATGCATAAAAGTTCAGATAAAAGCAAAGCTTTGGAGCCTCCATGACTCTTTTTTCAATGCATAACAGAAAACCATGGAATGGTTTTGAACCACTAGTTTAAAGCATACACACACACACACACACACACACACACACACACACACACACACACACACACACACACCTGCTTTCTCAAACAGTAACATTCACATGTTATCTTACATACAAACAGCTAGTTTAAATTACACACACACACACACACACACACACACACACACACACACACACACACACACACACACACACACACATACTCACACTGTCTTACCTCAGAATGGCCAGTTTTAAATTCCATGCATGTGGCCTGAGTTTACATCCACGTTGTTGTGTGTACATGCAATGTGGGCATGGTCCTCCTTAAAGGAGAAGACCCTGCAACTGTGGAGTGTTTTTTCTTTTTTTTTTTTTTTAATTGTTGAAGTCACTTTAAAGTGGGACAGCACTCACCCCTTGCCCTATGATTCCATTGCCCTTGGTAACTTCTTCATATTATCAGAAATGAAAACACCTGGTTGCAACAATCAAGAAGAGGCAATCTATTAACATAATAAGCACAATCTAGAGCTAGTGTCAGAAAAAAATGGGGGTGAAGGTTGTGTTGCTTTTTATTTGCCCATGGTCTAGGTGAAATAATTGATTGAGGTCTGTGCAGATCCTATTCATCTCTGCTGAAAACCATCCGCATGACTATCTCTCTGCCTGGCCCACATCTTTGGGGATATTTTTCCATGTTTATTGTCTTCCTGAGAATATCAAGTAAAAATTACCTCAACTGTGTGTGGCCCACTAATACAGGAATACTTTTTAGAATCCAGCAAAGATTGCAATGATCAATCTGATAGCAGACATTTAGATGCAGAAGCCAGAACTGCTCAATCTGTGAATGTATGAGTGACACAGATCATTTTACAGACCTAAGACATAAAAGTATACAAAATCATATTTAAAGCTGATTGTAACACATATACGGTAGTGTAATGAATATGGTGCTTGAAATGTGATGCATTCCATGTGGGCAATACTGTTAACAAGTTGAAAATATGAGTTTTCCAACCCTTGTCAGACATTACACATAATGTTTAGTTTTGGCTAAACATAACATGGAGAAGGATAATTACTCTGAATACAGATTCCACATGCTAGACAGAATTACAAGAAATCCCCTGAATGGCAGTCAAAACTTCCTGTTAGAAAACCCCTGAATAGCAACTAGAATGCCCTCTTGGAAAATAAAGAACTTGAATGGCAGTTAAGGCTGAATGCATATAACAAAATGGGTCTAAATTATGAATGGTCTATCAAGAGCATATTTTAACTCAAAAAATATTTACTAAATTCTATTATGCCCAATTGTTTTCGCATATGAATATAGCATGTGGCAATCACCTGATTGGCCCATGCCTGCATGCATCCCCAACCTAACAGAATCTCTATCTGGCTCACAGTCTGATAATACCTACTGTCCAGGTGTGCTAACTACTGAAGTAGCAAACAACTCATTCTTTTTTGAACACTGGAACCAGAAGATAATACTACAAGGGAGACCAACGCTGCAGTGAGAGTAACATAATACAGCTCTACTGCTATATTTACATAACTCCAATGCACCATCTCTCTGACCCCCATTCCCAGGCAAGGTACAATATAGATAGTGAATCACCAACTAGGAGAAAGGCTGGTCCATCTGGCACAGGCACAACAAAAAGAGCTCTTACCACATAGACAAAGCAGGTGGCACTCAAAAAAAATCCAAATTATATAAAAATAGTGACACAAGCTCCATGATGCTCAATAAAACTTGATTTATTAACAGTGCATTTTGAACACTGGAACCAGAAGATAATACTACAAGGGAGACCAACGCTGCAGTGAGAGTAACATAATACAGCTCTACTGCTACAATTAAATAACTCAAATGCACCGTCTTTCTGACACCCATTCACAGGCAAGGTACAAAACAGTTAGTGAATCACCAACTAGGAGAAAGGCTGGTCCATCTGGCACAGGCCCCATTGTATATGGGATTTACTATCATGGGGATACCCTCTAGGGGACAGACAGCACCTAGTCATCCTCTTTATTTTTGCTGGTCACTTTCATGCTCATTAAGCGAAGATCTGTGGTGTTGTATAACTAATACCCCACCACATGCCACATGACACAAATGATCAGAAAAATTATGACTTCACCTACTGCAATGCTCATGGTGCATGACTTCAGACAGGAGAAAACATTAAAAATTAACTTCATAAAAGTGGGCGACATACTATTGTGGTAATTCTTATTTATTTGTCCCAGGAAGACAATAAACACAGTAATTAAAACATCCCCTAAGTACTGGGCCAAGCAGAGAGAGAGAGAGAGAGAGAGAGAGGGAGAGAAAGAGAGAGAGAAGTAGTTGTGCAGATGGTCTTTAGCAAAGATAAACAGACTTTTTACACACCTTAATCAATTCTTCCCCCTCAACCAGAACCAAATAAAAAGGCAACACCCCCCTCCAATTTTTTTCCAATGCTGCAGTTTTCTTTTTTATATTTATAATTTGATTTTTCTTGATCGTTGCAATCAGGTGTTTTCATTTCCAGTAATTTAAAGAAGCTTCCCTCTCAAAAGTGAAAGCAAGGCAAGGACTTCCAAATTAATATTATTTCTTCACTGGATGATATTCGATCTCTTGATAGTACAGTTGCAAAAAAAAATATATATATATATATATATATATATATATATATGGAGAACTCAAGAAAGGCAAGATCATTTCTGCTTGTAAATGAAATACTTCATGAAAAGGTAACCATAGTGGTATGGCAACTATTTCAATCAGTCTCCATATTTTCTATAAGGGAGTTTCTTCTACAATCCAAAGCACATTTTTAACCAGATCTAATCAGCTTTCCTATCCCATCTACCAATTATGCAGATTAGCCATCTCCACTACCTTCTAGTCAAGATTTAAACCACTGGAAACTACTTTTTATTATCTGATGGAGTCTTTTTTCTTATGATAAAAGCATTCATAATAAATAAACTGAATGATTTAAACTTAGTATTTAAGATGAAATTAGAATTATAGCATACAGGTCCATCACAGTCACATACCTCTGTCAGTACTGCATTCCATCATACATGGGCACAGGGACAGGAGGAACACCAACTTCTCCTCTTCATCACACTGTGACTCAGGGATGGTGGATACAAGTAGTGGTGCACTAAGTCACATTAGAAGACAGGGATGGGAGAAACACCCAGTATTGCATTCCATCATGCTGGGACTCGTGGATGGGAGGAAAACTAGGTATTGTATTCCCATCATATTGGGGCTCAGGAATGGGAGAAAAAGTTAGCACTCAAGCTATCACACAGATGCTCCATATCACCTGGACTCAGGGATACTAGGAACATTAGGTACTGCATTCCATCATAGATGGACTCCAGGATGATAGGAACATCTAGGACTGCACTCCATCATGCTGGGATGGAGATATGGGAGGAGCACTCAGTACCATACCCTATTACACCTGGACTTGGATGGGTGGAACACTGGGTACTGCACACCACCATACTGATAGTCACGGATGAGCTCATGTACTCCTGCCTAGCATCTCAGTTGTGCAGAAATTATCTCTTGCTGTAGCCTAGGATAGTAAATCACTGCACTGTTGTCACCTGCCAGCAAACTGAGAGCTTTTAGGAGAATCAAACTCTCTAAATCTCCTACAGGACAATAGTGTCTGCCCCTTGCTCTTCTCTTCCTCTTCTGGAATCATTCAATAGGAGGAGCAGAGAAGAATGTAGTGGCCGAGAGAAGACAGGGCTATATGATCAGCTGAGTGGGACCAAACTGAATGATGCTACAAAGAACTTTGAAAACTGCTTCACCTGTTAAAGACTATATTTTTCACTTAAGGTTGCCACAGTCAGGAATTTTAATTTTCCAGGTAAATGGTCACCTCAAACTTAGAAAAGCTGAGTCCATGATGCAGAAGGTGGAGTTCCCATCATTGAGGGAAATTTGGGATTTCATTTACAATAAATATTTTTATGTATTTTAGTTTGCTAGTGCAAAGGTCCATTTCATTTCATTACATTTGTGTAATTTTGTAGAAGCATCTCTAGCAGACAGTTGCCAAATGGCAGTGGTAATCATACTCTAAAGAATCTCTGTTGTGCAATTTAACTTAATTATATGTCCGTAATATACAGAAATGATGAGTATCATATGAAATCCGCGGTGGTGGTGCTGCGGTAGCATTGTCCCCTCACAGTAAGACGGTGACCGGTTCGACTCTTAACTAGAGTGTCTTCTGCGTGGAGACATGCGTGCATGGGTGTACCTTCGTTGAAGGTTGTGCATTAGGGTTGGCAACTCAGCAAGTAAAAATCAACTGCCAATCATTAGCGGACCGGAGTTCCGCTGTGGCGACCCCTAACCGGGAAAAGCCGAAAGGCACAACAACAACTATGGACACCACTGGAGAGGATATATAAATATGGGCTTTAAACAGGGAAACATTACTGTATTTTATTTAGTGTGGACATGTGAGCATGCAACTGATAAAAAAAGCACCCTGCAAGTCACATGCCAAGGGTGGAAACTATAGTAATTGAAGCCAGGCATCAGAAGATGTCATAATTGAGGTTAGATATAGGACTGATAAACTACTGCTACAACTTTCAACCAATAATTAAGTGGCACTATATACAGTGAATCTACTGTCACAGAATGGGTCTACATAGAAATGGAAAGGGAGTTAAAATACTTCTTTTTGGCAACCACCCAAAAAATGAGGACACTGGATGAAACACTTGGAAAATGTCATTCTTCCTGCTGATTAGACTGCCATGTGATACTTTATCTTATGGAAAAGCCCCATTTTACAGCAGAAGCTCCTGGATAACACTGAAACACCTATTCAGTTAATGCAGGATCAATGATTCCACTGAAAGTAATTATGTCTAAACTGATAGCAAACTATACTTACTTTAGGTCATGGGACATGTAAATCAGTTTAAACAACTATAATAGTTTGACAAATTATGTTTCCCATTTAAATACAAGAAAAGGTACATTGCCAATGGATACAGCATATTTATAATTTTGAATATGTTTTCTATGAATAAATTCCTGTGATAGTGATTTCAGTGGAATGGAGTAACACTATAATGCTAATGGTTCTCATGGTTACCACAGAATAAAATGTATGAATATCACTGATCCAATAAGTATGAATTATACCAGCAAAGTCTGTTATCAGTAGCAAATTACCTCAGGGAAAGGAAATCTAGAAACAATACTCTAGTGTCTCAAAGAACCATGGTTACCACAGAATGAAAGGTATGAATAGCACTGATCCAGTAGGTATGAATTATACCAGCAAAGTCAGTTATCAGTAGCAAATTATCTCATGGAAAGGAAATCTAGAAGCAATATCTAGTGCCTCAAATGTGTGACATTGTTATAAAGGCTTGTAAAGAGGTGATAATGTTACAATGAAAAAGGAACAGTTGGTCTACTTGCCAAAAAACTAATGTATGGATCCAGAGTGGTGATTCCTGATAACCTATTCATCAGAATATTGAGCACTATACATTAGGAGCATTTTGGAAATATTAAAATGAAGCCTCTTTCTCATAGTTTTGTATGATAGCTAGGTAAAGTCAAATACATACAGTAAGAGACATCATAGAACTACCTTAATTTGATCCTCAGTCATTCAAAATATTCAGCAATATATACATGTGTATATATATATATATATATATATATATATATATATATATATATATATATATATATATTTACATATATTTAAATTTTTAAACAAGAACAAATACATTAACATACTAAACCAAATAACTACACAAGTGTCTTAACCAACTCTTGCTATATACATTACTGAAACTTATTAAATGCCCATGCACTAGTCATGAGTTCAATTTTATCCAGTAATATGCTTTGGTTATTGTGATTGTTTTCATCTATTAGAAATTTCTTTATGACACAACCAGTGATAGTATTTATAAATTCTGTCAGTTAAGGCATAATCTCATTTTTCCATTTTTGCAGTCTTTTTCTGGCTATTTTCAATAAGCTGCAGAGAAGTCAGAATTTTGGATACACAGCTGATGATTGAACCATAAAACAAAATCAGACAACAATGCTTGCAAGAAAAATTTCATTTTCCCAAAAGGGTAACATAACTTTGCAGTCATAAACCATATGAGCGAATCTGCTTTTGTTAAGAAATTACATTGTGAACAGCCATGTATAATTTCACTTTTTTGTAATGTGAAAATGTTCTATGTAAAAATTTCCAAGAGAATCATTTCTGAAATAATGATATTTTTGAGTATAATAAAACCATGTTATATGTATTAAAACTGTTTATGTGTTAAATTTGGACCACTTATTTCAAGAGCTTAACCCAAATATGTATCTTTGTTACAACATTTTTTATTCTTAATTATTTTATATATTTTGGATAAATTTGATTTCCCATTTTCACCATGTGTGGATATACTTTTTAATTATATCTGATATTAAGTCAGTATTAGAGATGAAGAATTGTCCAATGATTTGTAGTATAATACAGTTTACCATACCCAAATCACATTTACACATTAAATAGTCAGTGTTAAGTATTTTATTCTCCATTAACATTTAATTTAAAAAAATCAGCACTAGTTTTTTCTAAGCTTAGCATTTTTGAAAGTTCAGACTGTCTATACATTCTGATGTAAATGCTATAGGAAATAATTTGAAACACCATGGTTTTATCTCTGGGTATTTATATATGAGATTTCTGTGTTTTAATCTTAAGTAAGTAGAATGTATTGGATTATTGTTATTTTTTTAAAATAAATATTTAACTGCCACTTCATATTATTATTCAAGATTTGTATATGTTGAATAGTAATATGTTTTTTTCTTTATTTAACCCAATGGTTTCATGCATTTTTTCTCCAACTGACCAAATAATCAGAAATGTATTCATAAATCTACTGTTTTAATAACTGAAACTATAACATATATTTCTAGCTCTGGAAATCATAGTCCACCATCTTTATATTTTTTTACATGATGTCCCAAGGTTATTCAAACAGATGTTGTTAAATTGTTTAATATGTTCTTTAGAACTAAACAAGTCTATAAAATGTAAAGTATTGGGAGTAAAAATAAAACATTATAATTAAAATCAACCTAATTTCCATACAAAACAATAGTTTATTCCATTTATTTTAGTTTTAATATTAAATAAAATATGTTTATAATTTATTGTTGTTATTTTTTTACAATTGCATGTAAGATTAACCCCTAAACTGTTTAATGCCTTTATTATCTCATTTAAATTCTGTATTGATTTCCATTATATAATTTAACTCCTTGTTAGATGACATGACTGAGCTTTAAACTTGGCATACATTCAAAAATATATCAATGTTATTTTTACATTTATTAATGAAGAATCAGTGTTTCCTATTTTTAACATTTATTTAATGATTGATTTATTGACATTTGATTACTGGGAAAGTTTGACTGTGTAGAAGCCCATTTTCAGAGGAAGCTCATGAAGAAAAGCTCAAAATTATTACAGAACATTTTAAGAATAATAATTTTACAATCTTCAAAAATAAAACAAAAATATCTACAATTTAAACAATTATAATAAATTAGACATAATATAAAAACATTGGTTAAGAATCGATACAAGGTATATGACAATCATTTAATATTTGCAGAAATTTTAGACAGTTTGCAGAGAAATTAAAGGTAAGTCTGTCTACCAGGAATAGGAATTGCATTAGGAAATGAGGGAAAACAAGCTTATGGTATATTTAGAGAGAAAGACAGGGAAGAGAATTAGATAGCAGTAAGAAAGTAAGTGAAGAAGGGAGAATAAGGCGGTATAAGGAATGAAAAGGTACTTGTTCACATTTAGGGATATAGTGTATTCTGATTTTGAGCAAGAAAAGAGCCAGATTTTAGCTAGGAAATCTTTCATAGTGGTTTTGAAAGATGAGAGGGTGGGTATAGACATGATGGATACAGGTATGGAATTCCAAACCTTAGCAACCTTGTACAAGTACATACAATGCCCATCAGATTTGTTAGATATGTAGACAGACAGGAGTTTTGGTCATTGGATCTCAGTGACCAACTGGGAACATAGCTGTCTACAATGTTTTTTAGTGTTGGACAGGCAGATGGCTGCTGGATAATTTTATATGTGGTAAGAAGCTATGTATATGTTAGTTGATATGGCAATTCTAACCAATTAAGGCTTCTCAGTGCTATACAGAGGTGGGTTCTGAAGGGGTATGTGCTGCAAATTTAACAATAGTGTATTGTCAACAAGTAGCTAAATTTTGGAAGTATATTGATAATTTGTTTCAAATCCTCTTTATTATTGTTTAGTTTTATGTACTTGGCTAGGGGCTCAATGGCCAAAACAAATAATGAAGGCAACAAGGGACAACCTTGTTTTGTCACTTGCTTATTAAAGGATCCAAGTTTACCATTTGAAAATGAATTTTGGTAAAGATGATTAAAAACAGATATAAAATAATTTGGAAATATATAGATTTGTAATAGTTTACTGAATTGATAACTGTATCTAGATCAAGACTAATTATGGACATCTCTTGTTTAGCATTATTAGCATAATGCATTCAAGTAATTAGCCTTTGATGTTATCCATTGTTTGCCTATTTAATAGAAAGCAACTTTTGACCTTCTTCTGTTAATCCAGGTAGTATATTTGTAATCTATTTGCATGCATTAACATACATATTTTGCAATCAACATACAAATAGGTTTCTTAGACAATTTTATTGAATGATCATTTTAATACATAGGCATACATACATTAATGGAAAAGAAAAGAAAACAAACCACATTAACATTTCAAGTTCATGCATTATATATTAAAATGATGTTTTCATTGTTTATAACAATCAGCATTCACTCCATCATAATGTAAAGTGTTCTTTCCCTACCTTCCTCTGCAGTGCTCACATAGATCCCATTTATTTCTATGTAATTTGCTAGTCCCCTTTTCTAAAGATCACATCATTGTTTTTTTATGTCCTTTACAACATGCATTTCTTCAGTTATAGTTGGTTTAGTTATTGATTTCCATTTTCTAGTAATTGCTTTTATGGCAGCCAATAGTATGAACCTTAGTAAAGCCTTATTATGTTTAGACAGTTCAGTTTTTGTGTTCCAACTCAAAAGAATAATTGCCTTACTTGCAGCCATCTACTCCTACAAAATGTCCGACAGTACTCTTT
Source organism: Protopterus annectens (assembly GCF_019279795.1). NCBI lineage: Eukaryota > Metazoa > Chordata > Ceratodontiformes > Protopteridae > Protopterus > Protopterus annectens. The sequence goes on along the minus strand of NC_056726.1, from coordinate 1,860,205,417 downwards.
AGGGGAATTTTTAAAATCTGCCAACTGCCAAACAACATGTTAACAATTGCTTTTCTCTCTCTCTCTCCCTCCTATCACACCTCCAGAATTTGTCATCTACCTAAGGAGACATTCTACGAAGTGGTAGGATAACAAAATACCTAATTAAACACGTTCCTGCAAAAATGATAGACTTTCTGGATACTATTATACTACTAAACACTCACTTTGACCTTTAAGTTACTCACCCTAACTCCTTCCCATCTAGAAATTGTGCTTCCTTGCCTTACATTGCATAGGCCAGATTAAAACTTGTTGAATCTACACTGTTTGTTATCACTGATCTGTTAAACCAGCCATCTTACATTAAGAGGGCCTCTCAACACCCTTGTGGCAAAAGTGCATAGCTCAGGACCTTCTGAGTTGGGGATTGATGGTGATAGGCTGAGTTTGGGGATTACCCATTGGTAATTGTGTTAAAAGTGGTTAAATTTGCCTGTATATAAGCCCTGCATTTACACAGGTATGTGCTCAGTTTACTGGAGCTGCTCAATGTTTGGAAACTTTAGCCAGGGGTCTGGAGTACATCTGCACTAAAAGCCAAGGCATCTACTGAAAAAAAAAGAAAAATAAGTATAGTTTAAGCCAGCACTGCCTTTCTTAACTGTATTTAATTGAATTACTGCATCATTTTTGCTGTTTGTGACTAAGTCCAGCTAGCCAACTTCCTTCACAAATACCACATTCAGAAAAAATCCTGCCACAATGGATGGGCAGTTTCCCAGCATTTCTCCTGCCAGCTTGATTGATATTTTCCTTGTTTTCCATCTTTCCTGACCTAGAGTAGTCCAAATACAGGCTTTGCTGTATTCTGGACTTTTGGAAAGTTCCTTTGTTGCCCATTTCCTTTCTTGGATAAAGGGAGGCTTCTTTGTTCACCAGTGGCAGTGGGGAGCTTGGAGCAGCCTATCTATCCCTGGAGGAGTGTTCCCAGCACAAGAATCTGGTAGTCTATTGGCCGTTTTGGGCCAATTTCTAACTCTTTCAAGTCCCCCTGTATAAAACCCGCTTTAGCTCGGCTTTGCGCAATTTTGCGCATAGCGCAGCATCGGGCAGCGCTGCTTAATTGGGTTTAAACCATTCTCGGCTCCACAAAGTCTGCTCTTCACTTTTTCCCTTAGAACTGATCTAGTTCTCATAATAAACAACCTATTCCCACTCTAAAGCCTGGCACTTGCTCACTAAAGCAATTATATAAGTCAGCACTAAAAAATTAAAATCACTACACCCTCAGAAACTCCCCTTGAGTACTTTGTTACCCATTGGCCCTTTTTTCAATTATAAAGGAATTCCCAATACTATTCCAGCATGTCCAAACGTCAGTTGTCAATCTCCTCTCCGGTGAATCTGGGAATCTTGAGGCAATGTTACAACTGCCTCATGTACACAGACAACCTTCTCCTCCTCCCAACAAATTCCAACACATGTGAGAGATGCAACCATATAGCCAAACTGGAGGCTAAGCTCTCTCAACTCAGTACTGGCGTAACCAGTCAGGAGGAGAAGGAAACCACACTCACTACAATTCCAGTCTCACATAGACCTACCACGACAGCAAACCCAACACATAAACACACAAAAACATACTCGGAGGCTCTAAATAAAAATCTGCCTAAGCAGCAGAGACCTCCAAAGCAGACACCCAAGCAACCACTACCCCAAAACAAAACACGTGCAACACATAGCTCACAAAGCCAGTGTGCCGAACAGTCACAGCACTTAAGGCTAAACAACACACCTGATACACTTGTAATAGGTGACTCTATCGTCAGGCACACTGACGTCCCGCTCACCAGGCTGAACAAGGAGAAGGTCACGGTGAGCTGCCTGTCGGGCACTAGGATCCTCCACATAACACAAGCACTCAAGTCACTCAAAGGCAAGTACAAATATGACTCAGTCATTGTCCATGCTGGTGTGAATGACCTGAGACGTACCTCCCTGGACTGCATGAAAAGAGACATAGAGGAGCTCTCTGAGCATGTAGCCCAGGCCGGTATGACCCTGACCTTGAGTAGCATCTTACCCTCACCAAGAATGATGCCACAATATGAAGACAAGATGATCAATTTCAACAATTGGCTTAAGTATTGGTGTCATTCAAAGGAGATCCAATGCCTGTCTACTGGGATGACATGCTCGACAAGCCACAATGCTTCGCTAGGGACGGCTTGCACCTGTCACCCCTGGGCTTTCAGATATTGGCAAAGGCTCTTGCCACCCCCATAGTGCCTTTTTTAGGCAAGGCTCAAAAGACAAACCCACCTCCATAGGTATCACAAGGGATAAGAAACTAAGAGTAATACTACTCAACGCCAGGAGTCTAAACCTCAAGATGCGCACACTCAAAACTCTCCTTAGCATGGAGAACATCGATATCTGTGCAGTAACAGAAACCTGGTTCAAGGCTCCCAAGAGCACCCCAGCACTACCAGGTTATACCTCATACCATGTTGTTTGGCCCCAAAACTTGGACTGAACCACAAAAGGAGGGGGAGTATCAATATTCGTCAAAGATACCCACACCTCCAGGTTGGTGGCACAGCACGAAGCATCAGAGACTATCCATGTGCAACTAACAGTGGGTAAAACTGCCTTCCAGTTTATAGCCTGCTACAGACCACCCTTCCAAACCCAGGAACCCCACTCGGCCTTCCTGAGAACACTGGAAAATATGAAGGTCTCTCCAAACACCATTATATTGGGCGACTTCAACTACCCTAACATAGACTGGGAGCATTACTCTAGCTCCAACACCCTAGCCCAAAGGTTCCTAGAATTTATAAACTCAAATGCTATGGAACAACTTGTTGCCACTCCCACAAGAGGGGAAAACATACTGGACCTGATCATCACCAACATGGGGACTCTATGCTCCAGACCAGAAGTGTATCCCTCACTGGTAAGATCAGACCATAAACTAATCTTACTAGATATTCACATCCCGACCCCAGCCCCTGCCCAGAAAACCACAGTGAAAAACTTCTCTAAAGCAGATTTCACACTCCTCAAAATCGAGGTGGAATCCTTCAAAGCCCCCGGGCCTGTGGAAAATACGTCCCAGACCACAGAATCCTTTATAAACACATTCTATGAACACCTTCAGGAATGCATGGATCATGCAATCCCAAATAAAACCAAGACCCAATCCTCCAAAGTTAGGCGTCCTGTCTGGTGGACCCCAGCCATAAACAAACTATACAATAGAAGGAGGAAGCTACTACATGATAGAGCAAAATCCCAAAAAGGGAAGGCATCTCTGATCAGTATTAGCTAAAAACTACGGGCACTCATAAAATCGTCTAAGTCCAGCTTCGAGAGAAAAATTGCACAGGACACTAAGGATAATCACAAGGCATTCTTTAGTTATGTTAGGAACCTGGGTGGGAATTCCCAGATATGCTCAGAATTAGTCCAAAATGACAAAAAATATACCGAACCCACAGACATTGCCAACATCCTAGCTGACAGGTTCAGTGCAAACTTCTCCCCCCCTTCCCCACCAAAAGGGAAAATATCTATCCCAGCAGAGTGCTGCCTCCCTGACATCTCAGATGCTCAGGTAAGAGCCGCCCTCTCCAGAGCAAAAAAACACAGCATCAATGGGACCAGATGGTGTCCCGGGCTGCGTCCTACATGAACTCCAAGAAGAACTAAACCCAAACATAAAACTACTGTTCAGTCTCAGCCTTACTACAGGATATGTACCCAAAGAGTGGTGTACAGCAACAGTGGTCCCTCTCCACAAAGGTGGTGCCTCAATGGATCCTGGAAACTATCGCCCCATAAGCCTGACTAGCTTGGTCTGCAAAGCTATGGAAAGGATCATCATGGACCTCATAAATAAAGATATTGGGGACCTACAGACACTGGATCCTACCCAGTTTGGCTTTGTTAAGGGCAGATCCTGCCTCTTAAACCTGGTTGATTTCTTTGAAACAGTCACCAAGGCCATTGACAAGGGGAATGTGGTCCACACAGCCTACCTGGACCTTGCAAAAGCCTTCGATACAATACCCCACTCGGACATTATAGATAAGCTCACCAGCTTAAATATAAACCCCTATGTTACTAGATGGGTTGCAAAGTGGCTCAAGGACAGAACCCACATGGTTAGAATTGTTGGAGCCATGTCAGACACCAAACCAGTTACAAGTGGTGTCCCACATGGCTCAGTCCTGGGACCTCTCCCTGGGACCTCTCTTGTTCGGTATATATTTCTCAGAGGTACAGGCTAACACGGAAGGGCTGTGGCTGACCAAGTTCGCAGATGACTGAAAACTGGGCGCCATAATCGACTCTCCAGCCGACACAAGCATCCTACAAAAGGGCCTCATAGAAACAGACAACTGGTGCCAGAGTCATGGCCTCAAGCTAAACGCCAAAAAATGTATAGTCATCCCCTTTGGCAAAAACAAAGTGCCCATAAATTACCACATAGGTGGTAATCCATTAAGTATGGAAGAAATAATTAGGGACCTGGGGACCCAAGTTGATATCAATCTCTCATTTGACAACCACGTGGCCAAAGTGGTTAGAAAAACATTTTATATAGCCCACCTAATCATGAAGGGATTCACATCTAGATCAGGTGAGGTCATCGTGCCTCTTTACTCATCCCTCATCAGGCCCATAATTGAGTACAATGCCCCTTTTGGGATGTACCTTACCAGACACCTGCAGCAACTGGAAAGACCCCAAAAGTACCTCACCAAGAGGATCAAAGGGCTCAAACAGATGCCATATGCTGCCCAGTTAAAGAAACTCCAGCTCTACTCAGTGGCATACCGCCTGCTCAGAGGCGATCTGTGCCTAACGTATAAAGCCATATCCAACCCGGAATTAATGGACATGCTGCACCTCAGAAAATCCAAATCCCATCGAGCTACGTGCTTGAGAGACTTGAACCTCAGCACTGAAATAAATAGGACATGCTGGAGGGACAGACTCATAACACAGAGGCTCCCTTCACTCTGGAATAAAATCCCAGTCCAGGTTAGGCAGAGTCCCTCATTGACTCTCTTGAAGAGGAATCTTGATGAGTGGATGGGAGATAGTAGATTTACCCCGGGTATCACTTCTGTGTCACTGTTAGACAGAGGCACAGTATACTAACCTTGAAAAAAGGCTTAGCAAAATTCATTTAAAATGGGTGGCGAAAGCCAAACACACTCTGGCTAGGCTTATAAATGCCCTAGGGCAGATAGCCTAGTATGAACCTATGAACCTATGGGCATCCTAGGCAATGTAGTAATTGCCTCATATCTACTGACAACCATTTGCTCCTAACGCAAACTAACACCCGATGTGACAGATGCAAATATACTGTGGCATTAGAGTCAGTTCTCTCATATAAAACCTAAAGAGATATCAAACAGATGTCAGCACACACACTTCACCTCTCACTCAACCCTCACATCTTACACAAAATAAGGTCATGACACATAAACCCACATATGCGGAGGTATTCACTAAAAGCCTAAAAAAGAAAAGAGACATCCCAAGGGCACACTACCCACATTCACTACTAAGCAAAAAGAAACCACTACACATTTCAACACACACACCCATGCCTCAACAAATAGACCGCTAAGGCAAAATATATCAAATGTCTTGGTCTTAGGAGACATCACAGTGAGACACACAGATGTCCCCCACACCATCAGGACAATGAAAAGGTCACAGTCAGCTGCCTATCAGGTGACAGGATCTGACAAATCTTGCATGCACTCAAGTCACTGAACAAGTACCATTATGACTCTGTCATAGTCTATGTTGGAATGAATGACTTGAGACATATATCTCTGGACTATATGAAGAGAGACATGATGGAATGCTCTGATTATGTGTCCCAGACAGGTATGCCCCTACCCGTAAGCAGTATCCTGCCCTCATCCAGGATGGCGCCACAATATAAACAAAAAAATGATTGACTTCAGCAATTGGCTCAGCTTCTGGTGTCAGTCGAGTGGGATCTGGTATTTGTCAGCCTGGGACGATATGTTAGACAGACCTTCCTGCTTTGCTAGAGATGGTCTGCACCTGTCCCCTTAGGCTTTTGGATACTGGCAAAGGCCCTTGCCTCCCCATAGTGCCTTTTTAGACAATGTCAAAACAACTCATTTTTCAATGTAACAAAATCTAATGGAGACAAACTCAGGGAGGTGCTGCTTAATGCTAGGAGTTTAAACACAAAACTGCACTCCTTGGAAGCACTCCTCACCTTAGAGGATGCTGACATCTGTGCAGTTACCGAGACATGGTTCAAGGCCACAGAGAACACCCCAGTCATTTAAGGCTACAATGCCTTCCACACATTCAGACCTCAAAATGAAGGAACCAAAGGTGGAGGTGTATCCATCTTCATTAAAACAAAATACACTTTAAGACTGGTCAACAACCCAACACCTTAGTCATGGGAGATTTCAACTACCCTTCCATAGACTGGGAACAAACACAAGCAAAAACATGTTCACCCAGATGTTCCTGGACTTTGTTAACACAAATGCTCTGAAACAGATAGCTTGCACCCCCACTAGGTGGTCTAATGTTCTGGACATAGTAGTCACCAACATGGGAGGGTCACTTTACTTCCCCATGTGTGATGTCCTCCCTGGTTAGCTCAGACCACATATCAGTCTTACTTAAAGTAATTACTGGAACTGACACTCTCACAGGAACAAAAATTATAAAAAAAATTTACCAAAGCTAACTGCAGCCTACTAAGTAATGGTATAAAAAGATTCATACCACCAGCAATTTCAGACATCAATGATCCCTATGCAGAAGTGTATGCAAATGCCCTGTACAAACACAGAAGTAACTGCATAAACTCTGCTGTACCTAACTGGATTAAACTCAGGTCTTCACGTAAAAACAAGCCACTGTGGTGGACTTCAGGTATAAAGAGATTTTATAACAAGACAAAGAAACTGTTGTCCAAAGAGGGATAGCACTCTGCAGAGGAAGAGTTCCCTGCTAAGCCCAAATAAGAAAAATCAAAAATATCGTAAAGTCTTCTAAAGCAAATTATAAAATTAAAATCACATCCCTAACCAAAATCATAAGGCATTCTTTAACTATGTCCAAAGTCTAAAAGGGAATGCCAAGCTATGTGCAGAACTGGTTGTAGATGGGATCAGTCATACTACACAGGAAGATATCACCAACCTGCTGGCTGACAGATTCACCACAAACTTCAGCCCCCTGTCCTCACCTAGCATATCCCAAAGCATACCCGACATTAGCCCTCTGCCTAGTATCTCTAGAGAACATGTCATCTCTGCACTTTCCAAGGCCAAAAACATGGCCTCAATGAGACCAGATAATATCCCAGGTTATTTACTAAAAAATCTAAAACGAGACCTAGTGGACTCACTTGGCATTCTGTTTAATGAAAGCTTGAGAACCTGCTATGTTCCTGCAGAATGGAGAACAGCAACAGTAATCTCTGCACAAAGGGGACGACCAACTTACCCTGGGAACTACAGACTTATAAGTCTAACTAGACTCATCTGCAAAGCCATGGAAATAATTATCATGGACCTTATCAACAAGGACATAGGTGCCCTCCAAATGCTGGACCTAACCCAGTTTGGCTTCATTATAGAGTAGAGCATGCTTATTAAATCTGCTGGACTTCTTTAAGAATGTCAATAAAGCCATGAATGAAGTTAAGACAGTGCACACTGCCTATCTCAACCTTGCCAAGGCTTTCTGCATAATTCCCTACTTTGGCTTCATTGAGAAAATGTCCTAGATAGGGATTAACCCTTATGTTACTAGATGGATACCCAATTGGCTCACTGACAGAAAACGCTCTGTCAAAATTGGTGACTCCACCTCCACCAGTAGACCCATCACCAGTGGAGTACCCACAAGCATCTATTTCTCAGAAGTTCAGCCCAAATTAGATGGCCTTTGGTTCACCAAGTTTGCAGATGATTGCAAACTGGGAGCAGTCAGTCCCCCAAAGATGTTAACAAATTACAAGAAGGGCTAACACAAAAAAATAAGTGGTTCCAAAGCCATGGTCTAAAACTAAATGAAAAGAATGGACTGTTATTCTCTTTGGCAAAACAGAATTCCCTACAAATTACAATATTGACAGCACCTCCCCTGAGGTTGGGAGTGTGGTCTAAGGGGTTGGGAGTGTGGTCTAAAGGTTAAGGTGTTTGCCTTACAAGCACAAGGTGCAGGGCTTGAGTCTCACAAGGGATAATTGGCTAGGCTTAAAATGGCTCGCAAGGGCAATTAGCTTAGTACTAATCTATGAGCCTTTATGAGCCTATGAGTAGTGTGAAACTTGGTATCACAGGCTGATAGCAATCTGAACTTTGACAACCAAGTTTCCACAGTGGTAAGGAAAGCCTTCAACATAGCACACCAAATAAGCAAGGGTATTGCATCCAGATCAAGGGATGTTATAACTCCACTGTGCTTCACCATCATCAGACCACTAATAGAGTATAATGCACCCTTTTGCATGTACCTCACCAGACACCTGCAGCAGCTGGAGATACCTCAGAGGTTTCTCACTAAGAATTTACAGGTCCTGCAAACCATGACCTACATGTACAGACTGAAAGCCCTGTCACTTTACTATGTATCTTATATGTTGCTGACAGGTGACTTGTGCTTGGCCTATAGGGCAACCTCCAATCCTGCCCCAGTGGAAATGCTGCACATCCACAAGTCAAATGGCACAAGAGTCACTTACTCTAGGAATCTCAGACTAGCTTGTGACATTAACAAAACATGCTGGAGAGACAGATATGTCTGCCAGAGACTGCTGCTTCTCTGAAACAGACTTCCTATTCACAAAAAACAGAGCTCTTCACTGGCCCTATTCAAATACAACCTAGATAGTTGGATGGGAAACAGCAAATTTGCCCCCGGGGGTGGCAATCATACCCCTCAGGGATAAGGGTAGCTGGTTTTGATCAGAGATCCACTCTGTTCATGAATTTGTTCTGTGAACTACCAAAAAAGAACAAATGGGGATAACATGGCTAGGCTTGTAAAGGCTCTAAGGCTGCTTACTTAGTAACTTCCTATGAACCTAAGAGCCTATATTGTTGCATACTTGGGAGCCATACAGATATCCTCCCACTGTTTCTTGGTAAATTTCCTTTCCAGTCTCTCTTCTCAATCTTTTCTAAGCTCATCTGATTGGTTCCTATATATTTATCATGTGATAAATTTCCAGCCTTACTAATTATCCCTGTTCCAGCAGCTTCTGTTCTAGACTCAGCTAAAAACTATACCAGAGCTAGTATTTCACTTAGCACCCCCTGATCCCTTCTTCTTTGCTAATATTTGGATATCAGTCCCTGGGTGGGAAGGCAGTCTTCAAACTGCAGTCCAAATTCTGCTTGAACTCATCCAACTGAACTACCATTCTTCTCTAGATATTTCATCCCAGTATCTTGGTTCCTTTGCCAACATTCTAAACTAAATTCCAGCCCCTCTTGCCTATTTCATTTCTCTCTACTTGCAGTCACCCTGGCAGCAAAATGATTTTCGTTCATTCCCATGTTGTCTTAGTTCTTAGGATACTTCCAACTACTTTATGAGTGTAAAATTCAGCATGGTTGTTGTTATTCTCCTTATGGGTCTAAAACCAAAAGCTTCATTTATCTTTATTTCTCAAAATGTCCATGTTCATTTTCGTCTATGGATGTATAGATCACCACGGCCAGCCATACCACACTGAAGTAATGAACATGGTCAAAAGACAGTGTTCATCTATCAGCATATAAAGTAGTACCAAGGCCAGGGGTGGAAAGCACAACTAGCCAAAAATAATGTTTTCAATTCGTTTATTTCATAATTACTCTTAGTTGTTCTTATGTTCTTTCTTTATTATGGGTGTAATAAGGTGAATGGGGTCACAAGCATCATTTATTTAAAATGCTTCTTAATGTATTTACCTAACCTAATTATTATATTAATTTATCATAGTTTGAAATACTATTTCTAGTTTGTTAGTGCAGTCATACTTTTTAATTATCTCAGTGCTTTGATGTAGTTCAATTTTCTTTAATAGCGGGCTAATATTTTGTAATTCTTAAACTGTCTTCTTTTTTCTTGATATGATCTCTTACTAGCTAGATTCAGGTTTCATACTTATGAGGAATGTGTGGTGTTACACATGTATCCAAAAAATGTAAGTGAATAACTTTGTGTGTCTCAGCTAGCTAAGATTTATGTTGATTTTTAATACATGAATTGTTCCTGTTTATTGGAACCTTTTTCTTCCATTTACTCACATTAACAAAGTAAAGTGACTGCTCTGTTTGTAGAAGTGCTTAGTAATTTTTTTACTCATATTGTTTGCTCTGATTGTGCTGACAAGCTGTCAAAGAGTCAAGACTTTCATATTTAAAACTCTCTGAAAACTTACTTGTAAACTGCCCTGACACCTTCCCAACATCTCAATCTGTTTTCACTTGCAATCATACAAAGATTAGTACTCATTAAAATTAATATATTCCTTAAATCGTATATGTATTTCATTCTACAGCTGGAAAAGCATTAATAAGAAAAATGGAAGCAGACTATTGCTTTTCTTCTCATGGAATGCTGGCAAACCAAGAACTTCATATGGAAGTCAAATTAGAATAGGGGTATTTGGAAGAATGAAATTTCCAGATTTAGAAAACTATGCACTAGCTGCAGTCCTTAATATGTCCTTAATACTATAGTTAATACTATAGTTAGTTCTAACTATTCTAGTGAATGGAAAAATATCCATGAGCAAATAATAATAAACACATATAAATCTATTGATTTAAACATATTTAAATGATCAATAATCCATTTATATGGTTATTCAAAAAATATAGATGAAAACCTAAATATAAAGTTGGACTCTGTTTATATAAGAATGATATTTAGGAGAGAAAAATAATACCAAAACTTTATGAATGCATAAACACCATCATTAAAGTGGATACTTTAGTAAAAGCAGCTTATCAAAACTGTATAAACTAGGTTTAGTTAATAATAACCACTATGATAAAAAATACTGGAAATATTAAAAGTTAATAATTTAATTTACTTAATAGATGAAAAAAATGTCTACTGTTAAAATCCATCAGTCAAACATCATCCAGACTGTACTGAAAATATTCATGTGGAAATATCTACATAGAGTTTTTATTATGTCAGATAGGATTTCAAAGTGTAATAATACAGGTTGCATACTGCTTGAAATGTAGAAAATATGGTAAGGAAGATTGTTTTCATATATTTCATAACTATGAGATAGTGAAATACTTCTGGAAGGCAATTAATAATTTTTAAGGGAATATGAGCAACAATCTTAACTAATGTTCCTGTACCAATTGTAGTAACTGTTGAACAATATACAATGTTTTGGAGTACCTTAGCTGTAGCAAGAGAAACTATTACTAGAAAATTGAAATTTGATTCAATATCTATGTTTGAAGAATTTCTAGATCTAGCCACAGATATATGTATAAAAGAGAAAAATAAACTTTGAAATTATGATCTATAACGTATACTATGAATTCAAAGAGTTGGAATAATTTAGAATTGTTAATATTCAAGCATTTGCATCATCTGATTGTTATAAAACTTTATGTATATAATATATTGCTGACTATAATGTACCTTCCTTTCTTTGTAAATACATACATATATTTATATATATATATATATATATATATATATATATATATACACACACACACACACACACACACACACACACACACACACACACACAAACACACACACATTGTTCTTGTCAAATATAAAAGTGCAATTTTATTTATTTATTTTTTATTTGAATTTGTTCACTGTGGTTTAAGTTTTAATACATTACTGAATACACAGATTTATACTAGGTAATAAAAAGTTCCAAGGGAAATTGTATAGCTGAATTTTACTTCAGTTGCAAAAGCACAAAATTAGAAATACTTTCAGTTACAACCTATATAAGGCAGTTTCCATGAATCAAATTAAACTGCTGAAATATCTTGTTTTACCTCATGTATGCATCAGTGTGCTCTGTACTGTAGTTTTGAATATCCTGGAAGTCCCCATCCACACCTACACCCAAAGTTATTTCCCTGGAAGAAAGCAAATAAATCCCATAACAATAAAATTAAATGCTGTGACTCACCTCAAGTAGTTACAGTTCAAAGACCTCGTATTTGTATCCATAACCATTCTACCTGGCATTGACGGCTATACTAATGTATACACTGATGCCCTGTACAAACATCTACAGAGATGTGTAGACACAGCTATGCCAGATAGGATTAAAGCAAGATCTTCAAGAAAAAACAAATCATCCTGGTCGATATCTATCACTAATAAATTATATAATAAGTGAAAGAAGCTGCTGTCTAAAAATAAAAAAGTGAGATCCCAGAACTGGAAGAGCACCCTCCTCAGCATAAACAAGTAAATAAGACAACTCATAACATCTTCAAAGAGCAACTATGACAAAAGCAAACATAGTCAAGGATAACCATAAGGCTTTCTTCAGCTAATTCCACAACTCAAATGTGTGCTCAACTAATTGCGGATGGCATCACCCACACTAACCCTGTGGAAACTGCAAACCTACTAGCAGACAGGTTTGGCAAAATTTCACAACACTATCCTCCCCAAGCATACCACAATCTGTGTCTTCATCATCTCCTCCTCCCTGCATCTCCAAAGAGCAAGTCATCAATGCTCTCTCCAAGGCTAAGAACACAACCTCCATGGGACCAGATGGCATTCCAGGCTGTGTTCTTAATGTTTTAAAACAAGAGCTAGCTACTTCATTAGGCACTCTATTCAACCACAGCCTGAGTACTGGCTTTGTCCCCACTGAATGGAAAATAGTGACTGTTATCCCTCTCCACAAGGGTGGCTCGGCAACATACCTGGGTGACTATAGACCCATAATTTTAACCAGCCTCATCTGTAAAACAATGGAGCGACTCATCATGGACCTCATAAGTAAGAATATAGGTGCCCTCCAAACCCTGGATCTGCCCCAGTTCAGTTTTGTCATGGGTAGGTCATGCCTGTTAAACCTGGTGGACTTCTTCAAGAACATGACCAGAACCATAGCCAAGGGTAAAGCCATGCACACAGCCTGTCTTGACTTGGCCAAGGCCTTTGACATTAACTCACATTCAGGCATCGTTGACAAACTAACCCAGTTGAATATCAACCCCTATGTTGTCAGATGGGTTGCAAGCTGGCTCACAGATTGACAACACTTAGTCAAGGTGGGAGACTTTACCTCTATCAGCAGATCTGTCACCACTGGGGTTCCACAAGGGTCAGTGCTGGTCCCCCTCTTCTTTGGCATATACTTCTCAGAAATCCAGGCCAAAATGGAGTGGCTATGGCTAAGCATATTTTTGGATGAATGAAAATTAGGTGCTATCATTGAATCCCCTAATGATGTCAGTGTACTTCAAAAGGGACTTACACAGACCAATGACTGGTGCCAAAGCCATGGTCTTAAACTAGATGCTAAAAAATGCATCATCATTCCTTTTGGTAAAAATAATGTCCCTACTGATTATAAAATAAACAATAATACCCTAAGTACCAATTCAGTAGTGAGAGACCAAGGAGCACAAGTTGACTGTGACCTCACCGTTGACCACCATGTGTCTATTGTGCTGAGGAAGGCATTCTACATTGCTCACCTGATTAGCAAAGGCATTGCGTCAAGAGCAAAAGAGGTTATAACCCCCTGTACTCATCCCTCATCAGGTCCATTATTGAATATAATGCTCCCTTATGTATGTACCATACCAGACACCTGCAGCAACTTGAGAGACCTCAAATATTTCTAACTAAGAAAATTCAGGGTCTCCATCACATGCCTTTTATGGACAGACTGAAGTCATTGCCACTGTACCCAGAAGCATATAGGCTACTTAGATGTGACTTATGTCTGGTTTACTGGGCTACCTCTGACCCAAATCTAATGGAAATGCTGCACATCCATAAGTCAAATGGGACTAGAGTCACCTGTTCCAGGGACAGCTCTCTGGCTTGCAACATAAATAGGACCTGCTGGAGAGATAGATACATCTTTCAGAGGTTGCCACTCCTTTGGAATAGGCTTCCAATCCATATCAAGCAGAGCAGATCCATGACTCATTGTTTCAGCACAACCTGGAAAACTGGATGGGAAACCATAAATTTCTGCCGGAGATTGGCCCGGCTTCTCTCCTGGACATGGGTAGTCTTTTGCTAGAAAAACCTTGGGCATAGATGATATCTCTCATCTAGTATTATATTGGGATTTAACAGCTAAGATTGTAAAGCTCCTCATTCTATAAACCTACCTCATTTATTATTTTTGGTGGAAAACCATCTGTGAAGGAATAACTACATTCCATTGAAGTACCTGATTGGATGAGCTCATGCCATTCCTCTACTCTGTCCCCAGTTCCCAAACACCATGTCCTCTACACTTATCCAAAACTAATATTCACCCACCTTATTACCACCAATCAATAAATAGTTTACAATACATACTTTGCCTCTACTTCACATACCCACTAACCAGATCTGACCTATTTTTCTTTCTTTCAGCTTCATTCATTCTACTTTACAACTTGAAAACCCCTCTCACTTCACCCAACCTACAACCAGTCAAACCCTATCCAGCCTTCTATTGGTATCTTGCTTACATTTTCACTAACTGAAAACTCATGTAATAATTAGAATGCTATTTAAAGTACTACAATTCACTTCTGTCCTTTCTTACACACATAGCAAGCTATCATAGACTTTTCAACACCAGTCTTATGCCCAATGCTCAGTCCATTGCTCTCAATAGCAATTAATCCCATATTTTATTTAGTATAGCCCACAACCTTTACAGCCTATCTCACATCCCTCTTTTCAAGAAAACATATTAAAAAAGTAAGTAATCCAACCTACAAATTTGTCCCAAAGAAGAAATTTAAAACCAAGTATCATTGTATAGCCTAGTCTGCATCGATATGGAGACTTTTACCCCAACCCAAGTCCAACCACAACAGTCTGTTCCATAATAGCCCACACAATGATAATGTAACACGTCAGTCTAACAATTCAGGTAAAACAAGTCTAAAATTTATAAATATTAACCTTAGAAGCATCAGCAACAAAGTAACTGAACTAAAAGCGTTCATATCTCATTACAACCCTGACATCCTTGGTATCACAGAAAAGTGGCTAAAACCCGAGGTCAAAGACACTGAAATCCTCCATCCAAGCAATAATGTATTTCGAGCAGACTGTATATCCAGAAAAGTATGTGGGCTAGCTATTATATACCCAAAAACACCTGAATCTATCCTTTTATCAGAAAAGGCATATCTTATTCAGTAATGCACAGAATTTTATTGCCTTACTCAAGCTAAACTCTTATAAGACCAGATGTATCATAGTCTTATATATTCACCTTGGCAATAACATCAGCATAGCAGAGGACATACTGTTCTAGGCATCTACCAGTATATCCCAAGAAACCATCATCCTTGGTGACCTTAACATAGACTGAGCCCAAACTGTACTGATACCCCACCTACCAGTATAAATCAGTATAGTTTCTCCCAGCTGATCAATATACCAGCAAGATATAAAAAGCCCTCCTCTAAAGGCCATACTTTAGGCTGGATTATTTCAACTAAGCTCAATAATATCTACAAATGGCACACTATCTGACAACCTAAGTGACTACCAGACAGTTTTGCAAATAGGCTTGCTTCCAATAGAGCAAAACATCACGCAAAGACAAATGTATGTAAACTATCCCATTTTAATGCAGACAGTTTCATCTCCACTCTCAAGCAATGCATTTGGAATATGTTAACAAAGCCACCCTCATATTTAAAAAAACCTTTGCCAATATACTGACAAAAAATGCTCCTATCAAGAGAAAAAGAAAACTTAATCCAGCAAAATGGCTATCTAAAAACAGTAGGAAATTAATGGTACATGGCACGCCACAAATTCCAGGAAAAACTTCTACACCACAGACAGATAAGGAATAAAGCCAAACACAGTATAAAGCTTGACAATAACGTCTACTACATTAACTAACAGAAGGCAAGCCTAAATAATCCTAAAATATTCTGGTCATTTGTCCAAAATCTTCTGACTCTAGGCCAAAGTCCACAAAACACTCCCTCCCCAGAAGACACTTTGTCAACAGTTGCTAATAACTGTAAAATAGTTTATTCAAGCTGTAGCCTCACTTATCAAAGGCAACCACATCACCAAACGAACCTCCGCCACCAAGAAAACCGCATGGAAGCTCACTGCTTTCACAAACCCATCCCTACTTCCACCATAAGAAAATATCTTCCAAAACTAAAAACTACAAGCCCTGCTGCTCACAACCTTCCTCCTGAATTCCTAAAAAATTGCAACTGAAGCTCTGTCATATCCTATATCTATAATAATAAACAGATCCATTCTAAAATCTCATGTTGCAGCCATTTGGAAGAAGGTATACATATTTCCTCTTCATAAAAGAGGACCCTCTGCTGACTACTACAACTTCAGACGAATAGCCATCCTGCTACCATTATCTAAAATATTTGAAAAGTATATATGTTCCCAACTACTTCAATACCTTACCATAAACAATCTTCTCTCCCCCACAGAACATGGATTTGATCCCAACCATAACACCACTACTGCCCTACTTCACTTTGCTGACACCATTAACTAAATCAGATTACTGGAAAGCCTAGTATTGTCCTTATTCCTAGAGCTGTCTGAAGCATTCAGCATAATTTCTTATCATAAACTATTGCTAAAACTCTCCTCCTTGGGTCTGTTCCCATACTCCCTCTCCAGGTTTAACAGCTACCTGACAGATTACAAGCAGTCAAATGGCAGCAACAATACTTTTCATTTCTACCTATTTCTTTAGGGATGCCATAAGGTATCATACTTTGACCCCTCCTCTTTAACGTATTTATAAATTATCTGCACACTGATTCCAAGCACTCCACTCTTGTACAATATGCAGATGATTCCACACTCATCAGCACAGCCTCTAACCTACAAAAACATAAAGAAATTAGTCAAGAATTCTTTAAGTCCATAGAATCCTGTCTAAACAACTCACAACTCCTACTTACCCCTCCCCCCCAAAAAAATTACTACTTTTCACACAAAAACATTCTCCCAAACAAAACTCTGGTCAAAATCACGTCATTAAATAACTACCTGATTGAACAGGTTCCTAACACCAAACTCTTAGGAATCAAATTGATGACAACTTGAAATTTGATCTACACTTTCAAACTGTTATTTAATAAAACAGCAAAAGCTCAGCCTCTTGTACAGAACAAAACCCTACCTAATACACACATGTAGAGAAAGTATAGCTAAAGCGTACTTCCTACCTGCCTTCCCACTCTTTACTAACCTACAAATGTCCACACAAACAAAGATGGAACAATGCTATAGTAACATAGAAAACTTTGCTGCAAATCACTCCTTTAGAACTCATCACTGTTCCAGACTTAAACAACTAAATTAGATTGATCTCCCCATAATCCCACTATAGTCAGCTACTACTAGCTCATGCTCTAATATAAGATCCTGATAAGTATCCTTCACTAACAGACATGCTTTAATACCTCCACTCTACCAAACCTGTTTGCTCCAAAGGCAAATTCCTCCTATTTATCACTAATGCACAAAATGTATTAGGAGCATCATTATACCCAAACTCTGCAGCTACCCTCTGGAATGCCCTCACACATGCTCTCAGACATCTTGGAAACCAACAGGCATTCAAAACAAATCTGTGAAAACACCTCTCGAAAATTGTTCTGTAGCTGTACATCTCCAGGTTCAGTATAACATACTTGCCTCTTGTACTATACCTATGTTCTCCTCCACTCTGTTTCCAACTATCACTCTGTCTTCATCCAACCCACTTTTTATCTATGCCTCTATTAACTATTTTATCACTCATTTCATTTATATCCCATAATTAAATCAACCTTAGGTTTCCAAACTTTGTAAGTAACTCAGTTCTCTGTATTGTGGCATCCATCCTATTGCATAGCAATTTAACTATATCTGTACAGAATGTGATTAGTTTAAGAAGTCATACTACTTTATGTATAGTTACTAAGTTATCTATTTTGACATTGTCAAATTTATTTTAATTGTATTCTGCCTGACATTGTTGATATTACATAACTTAAAAGATTTTGTTTGTATTGCATGTACTGGAGCTTTTCCGCCTGGGTGTCTGCTGAAAAGGGGCCTTTGTGTCCAGACAGATTTCCCTATCAACAAATGTAAATTAAAAGTAAATTAATAAATAGATAAATAAATAAATAAAGATGTAAAGACAGATGAAAAAAATGTGTTCCTTTTCTTAGCAGTCCAGATACTTTCTATATTCTGTGAAGACAATTGTATACACAAAAATAATGTAGAAACTGCTTCAGGGATTGAAGAAGGTGCTATCATGGATCTTTCTATCATATCACTGTGATGACCAGGATATGGAATAAGTCTGCCAATGATAGAGACTCCTTTCAAACAGAGTATTGAAAAAAAACATTGACTAAATGTTCTGAAAAAGGAATATAACTAAAATTCAAGAAAAATGCCAAAACAAACAAACAACCAATATAAAATGAAAAAAGAAACCTTTCAGAACTGTTGAAACTTTAGAGTTCGAGTCCTTATCTATAATAATCCCATTTATAAAATGTAAACATGTAATCATCCATTACTAGCTGCCAGAATTAAGAAATATAAAAAAACAATTACAGTCAAAACAATGCAAATGACAGGTAAACGTTGAAGAGCAGGTAAAAAGTTAATTGGTAATTAAGGGAAAATATGATACAATTTTATGACATCTTAAAAAGTCAGAACTAGTATTGTATTTCTGCTAAACAAACACTACATTTTAAATGTTTACTAGCCTGTGAAATTAAACTGAGAGTAATGGAAAAATGACCTACTGAGCAAGAAACCAATTTTAAATACTTTAATTCACCAGAATTACTTAAGACAGGATTTGTTATAATTATTTACAGGGTCTGCTTCAGGTGATCATGTTCTTATAGCTTGCAACACAATAACTCATTGCCACTTATCCAAAAAAGCAAATGCTCAAATTTCCACTAGCCCAAACTTCCATTTCTATGTAGTCCTCTCAACACCTAACCCTATAAAACTGTATAGTCTCCCAAAACCTAAACTTTAACCATAAAACTCCCACCGAGCTTCTAACCTGAGTCCTCACTGCGTTACCATTAAACTACACTCCCCCTCCCAAACCTTAAAATCCCTAATCACTTTCTAAACGGAAAACGTTATTGCCCCTCCTTAAACCTAAATTCCCTGATTTCTCCACAACCCTAAACCTTCCCTTTTGCTCCATAAATCTAAAACTTCTTTCTTGTTCCCTAGCTGTAAAACTCCCTTCCCACCCCCTGACCCTAAAACTCCCATCCCACTCCCAACCCTTAAAATTCTCCCTGCCACTCCTTAGCACAAAATTCCCTGCATACTCCCATTACTCTAAATTCTATGCCCACTCCCTCCCCACAGCTGCTTGCCAGAACTCATATTTGAGTTCAAGCATGAGTAGCAGCCTAATTGAGCTACAAGATGCGTGAGCCCCTGGTTTTGAAAATGTGGTTTTAGCACCTGGGACTCAAGCACTTGTAGCATTCCCTATTCATAGCACCAATACAATTGCGATAAATGAAATTGCGGAGCAGTTATAAAGATAAACATCCAGGCTACATAGTTATGTTAATAATGGTAAAAGTGGAAGAAAGGCTGGCATATCTAAATAATATGAAAAAGAACAGTATCTTAATATTATAAAGAGAAAAAGAAGCATAATAAGCAAAAATGCACTAGGCAAATATAAAAAGAATAATATAAGCCATGAGGCAGAGAGAATTTCCAGGTGCCATTTCAGATTCCACACAGATACTGCACTGCACCTTAAGTTAACAAACAACTTAGGAACATAAGAATATTGTTTCATCTACAGTCTCCATTGATCTAACTTGAAAAATATTTTTTTCCCTCTTTTGCATTTTGCAACATAGCCAATGACCCATAAAATCTATGCCAAACTGTCAGAAGTGTGACATCCAGACCTTACTGCCTGTATAGTTTAAATGTAATTACACTCTCTTTGATATAATGAAGAGCAATAAAGAACATAAAGTTATAATCCCCAAACTTTGTGTAAACTGCACTGACATTTAAAAGGAGAACAGGAAATGTACAGTTATTGTGTAATTTAAAAAAAGAAATGTCTGCAGTTGATATATTGATTTCAAAAAATAAATAAAAACAAATAGGCATTGTTGAGGACTGAGCAAAATTTAAGATGAAACAAGCGTCCCAGAAGAAGTAATGATGTACTTTTTCAGAAGCAGCAAGACAATTATTTAATAACACCACAGTGACAAAATAATAAATAATATACTGCCCTGGCTTCAAGATAACAAGCTGCAATTAAATAAGATGACAATCCATTCCTAACATGTGTAAAAGCAAATAGTAACATACTGTTAAATAGCGGCAGCATTGTTCCCTCACAGCAAGAGGTTCTCCCGTTCGATTCTCGGCTGGAGTGCGGGGAGTACCTTCTGTGTGGAGTCTGCATGTCCTACCCGCGGTCGAGTGGCATTCCAAAAGACATGCGTGAATGGGCATGCCTTCGTTGAAGGTTGGGTGTCGAGCTGGCAATTTGGCACCGTAAAAATCTGCTGCCAATAATTAGCGGACCGGAGTTCCGCTGTGGTGACCCCCTAACCGGGAAAAGCAGAAAGACAAACAACAACAAACTGTTGAATAATCTAATTAACACAAACCCAAAAAGGCACATTAATAATTATTGCTGTAGTGTAGTGTTCAACATGTCACACAAGAAAAAAGAAACTTGGTAGAGGCTATTACAAGACTTAAGAAGCCAGAGATATTATATTTAAATAAAATAAATCTTTTACTACCACTATTTCATTATCTCTGCTACTACAACATTAAAAATAAAATTGCATGCAATAGGTATATGCTTAAACACATGGATCCCACATTTAAACATTTGTTAATGATGGGACAAAATGGGGACAAGGCAGAGCAAACCAGGCAATAGCATTAACCTGAGTAAGGTTAAAATAAAAAAGTATTGATACTTGAAAAATAAAATGCAATCACTGCTAGAGCTAAGTTGTAGTCCTGAATATAATATATTAATGAATTTAGAAAGTTATTTTGATTCAATATTATCATAAAGATGTTTTAAAGGAAAAAGGCTACCAGTTTAGTCAGTATTATGTATAGTATTTAAAAAAAGGAAGTAATTTAGTGAACAAATAATAAATGCTAACACCAGGTATACTGCATTTCTAGAATTTGTCTAGACCTGCTATAAAACAACATTTTAAGTAATTTGGAAGTTCACCCACAGAAGAACAGAGGTCTAGCTGGCTCTTCTAGCACCCAGGAACATTGTCCATTTGGTGTCTCACCTCCCCAGCTTTTCATTTGAAGCGCAAAAGAAAAAAGGTTCTTTCCTTAACTCTGACATTCCAATCCAGATCCCCTCCCTCACCAAGCCGCCTCAGCTCTGACAGAATGAGTTTTCCATGTCTCAGTAAGAACATCAGTATAGTAAGTGTATTAAGAATGAAATCTGCTATACTTTACAAGTCAAAGGTAAAAGTGTTTTCATTTGTTTCTGTTTTCATTTGCTTTTTGTCCTCACATTATTTTCTTATGCACTGTTAGCCTTTTTACTACTACATGTTATGTTCTGATAAAATCTGACACTTAAGAAGGAAGTGCTCAATCATTTAACTTTTTATTGCATTTTTATTAAATGACTTATTCTTTACTGGATGATGTGACCGTGCATTTTTATGATTTCACATCTGAAACGTGATGGTATTTTTGGGTAATGCACATGAGGAAAGAGCAGATGGCAATGATTTATGCTAACAGGTTCTGCAAAATTCAAATTTGCTTTCATTCCATTTATAATGATCTTCAGTTTCAACTTTATTACATAACTTATATCCAAAGATGTTGCAAAAAATTGAAGCAAGGTAAAACATGAAGACATAACAATGACCAAATAAATACTTACTGAAGATTTGAAAAAGTTTTTCATTTGTGAGTATTCTGAGATAAAAAACAGAGGAGTAAATGTGATTCAAAAGGATTAGCATTCATTTGCAGGCCATCATCCGCCATCTTCAGAAATTATGTCACTGTCACATGATTTGTTTTTCTTTTTTTGAGCTTGGTCTTCTATGATAAGACACTTAAAATAAATATGTCATAGGTCAGAAGAAGCATCCCACATTCAAACGGCACAATGGGTTACTCAGTCAGTATATGATCCTTTAGTTTGGAATATTCAGTAACTCTTCCAAAACATTTCTTCAGCATTTTTTAACAACAGAATAGAAGGAATAAATTCTGGTTTCAAGGTTAATCACTTTATCTTGCTGACTTAGCCTTAGTTTGCAATAGGATATTCTGAGAGTAGGAACTATCTTTTACAACAGGTGTCTCTTAACCAGATGATCCACATTCAGTTGGTGGCGTCAGGGCTCTAGGAGTTTAGTAGGACGGGTTGGGAGTAAGCATCTGATCTCATCTCACCTATCCAAGGAGGGGAAGGATGCAGTTTGGTGCATTGCAGTGCTGGTGACTATAAAGAGGAAATAGGAGAGCAACATTTAGCACATGAACAAAGGATGTGTGCTTGTCACTACCAAGCTGTACAAGGCTGTGGCCTCTTAAGGAGACATAATCCTATGGGGAGAGGGTGTATGGCCCTTGCACTAATGAGATCACATGTCATCCACCAAGGAAGGGATTTAGGCTATCATCAAAAAATGTATCACTGATGGCTGTCTAGATGATAGTCTCCCATGACTGACTGTCAGTCCAGTGAAAGAGAGTAAATATCCCTAACGTGCTGTAGGAGAGCTGATAGATTTCAGACAGTGTATGGTAAATAAAGCAATATAAACAAATGGTGCATAGTTTTAGTGAAGTCCTGTAACGAAGATTTTATTTCAAATGTTTCAGTGAGCAGTTTGGTAAGTGGCTCTTAAATTATACAAACAGTTTCTCAGGTCTTTCATTGAAACAGAGTCCCCACCATGTATTTATGTTCCATCATTATACCTTTTTGCATGTTGAAAAATGTCCAGTTTTGTCAGTTTTAGGATCTTGGGGGTTTAGTTGTATTTTTTCTGAAATTATAATGATAGATTGTTTAGCTTTAGAAGAAACTGCTACTAGTTATTCCAATGTCATATTTCATTGTATTACCAGCAAGAGATGATTGTTGTAACTTCTAGAATAAAGTAAAACAAATACAGTTCACCAAAAAAATGTGATCTGGTAGTACACTAAATAGAAAATTCTTATAAAAATGACAATTTGCTAAAGAAACACTGATCGACTAATTGAAGAGTGCCACTAAAGTAGCAGTTTGACAAAGATGTCGGTATTCTAAAAAAGTACAGTTGTGTAAATAAACTCACAATAACAGTAGATGTTTGAATGATCAGTGCTGCAGTAGCCTTAGCTATATGAGTTATATCCTACCAAAGATATAAGAGCTGGGCTGCTTCTAAAGCTTCAGGGTACCTTCCACTCACCCAAACTGTTGGTCAGCTTGAGTTGAGAGACTAAACAGACAGATTTGGGTGCCAAGCCCTTCAGAGATTTCATGTCAACAGATTGAGGGAGGCTGGACCCTGAAAGGAAAATACTAGGAACAACAAAAAGTCAATACACACAGCCTGGTATAAACAGCCCACCCCCCCAAAAAAAAAACCAAACTGAAGAAAGAAGGATGGTGCAGCTACTGCAGCAGTGATCATTTGAACATCTACTGTTATGGTAAGTTTACTTATGCAGCTATACTATGTTCATCATACTTATCACTGCTGCAGTAGCCTTACCTATACGGGTAGATTACCCTAGCTTACTACATTTGGGAGGTAGAAGGAGAAGAATCCAGGAACACCTTGAATATGTTCCTAGCAAAGTCTGATTTAGACCTAGAAAAGGAATCAAGCTTACAGTGTTGTGCAAAAGTATTTACAGTGGACAGTGGGCCAAATTGCTGTTTCTAAAATCCTTCTAGAATCCAAACCTTTCCAAAAAGCCATAGATGAAGCCTAGATCCTGGTAGACTGGGCCTTGACCTGTTTGGAATAGTTGTGGTCAGTAGAGTAATAGCCTTAGACAGCCAATTAGAAATAGCCTGCTTTGACAAAGGTTGTCCCTTTTTCGTACACTCACAAGAACTGAACAAACTGATCTGAAATATTTAGTTCTGTTGAGATAATACCTGGGTTGTCTGTGGACATCCAGGCTATGGAGTATCCTTTCTCACTCATTTTAGGTTAATGAAGGAAAACTGGAGATGGATTGTTTGGCTTAAAGTAAGCTCAGATACAAGGATTAGTTCTCAAAAAAAAACCTGTCTCTGTGAAAGACAAGATGGGGATGACTTACCATGACAGCTTGCAACTTTGATATTCTTCTTGCATAGGCCAGAACAGTCAGTAAAATTGTTTTCCATATTAAAAACCTCAAGTCAGATAGATTAGCTGGTTCAAAGAGCAAATGATAGATTCTCTAACACAAAATTAAGATCCCAAGGTGGTGCCACTGGTTTTCCTGGTGGTCTCTCATACATACAGCTCCTCTCAACCTGGAAACATCAAAAATCTGGAGAAAGGCCCATGAAATGTAGGTACAACTGGCCAAAAACCAGGACACTGATTAACATGAAATTTGCATACATAATTCTGTAACCTCAGCCACTCCGATGGAATTGTGGGATATCAACATGAAAATTGACATTTGAATTTCAGACTTCATAGCCCTCAGAAAATACATAATAATGCAAAACCTGTTATTCTAGCAACTATGTGAGTTTGCAGGAGTAATATTTAAAATCTTTCCCTATTTTGGGCCTTTGTCCCACCATTATTTTTGGCTTGGTCCAGATTTCTTGCTCTGAGAGATTGAGAGGTATGTTTTGGCACTTCTGCAAAACTATATATTCAAAAAGAATACCTTCTTTAGTATCTGTCTATTTCCATTCTACACAACACACAAGCAGTAAGAAGCAAAGTCTTGCATTAAACATTTAAAACTAACTGGGCTATTTTTACAGAATATGCCTTCAAACCATGAAACCTTCATACCCCAAATGCTTATTTGGGTCAGTACTTGTAACACACCATTTGCAGAAATGCAGTTCTCCCACTGAGGATTTTGCTGCCCACTCTGCCTAGCTGTGGAGTCACTGAGTTGGATGTACCAGGTAATGTAGCATCCCACCGATCACTTCAAAGGCTCCCATCATAGTCTCCCTAAGTCATGATGCCCTTTCACATGGGGGAGAGGGTGAGGATGGTATAAGGTTGCTCAGAAAGCTCCATTTTCTCACCCCCATCAGCCCCCCTGGGGAAGGCTGTGGGAGATCTTTTTGCTACTGTCCCTTTAACTCCTTCCAGCAGTGGTACTCTCTCGCTTTTGATCTTGATGCTGCCAAGTTGCTAACACAGATACCACCATCCTTGCTCACATCCAAAACGTAGAAAAGGATTTGAAGTCGAAGATCCTGGTTGGGGCCACCACAGATCAGCCCCCACAAGGTTCACAATCAGGGTGTCCATCCCCGGAGTCCATGACAGGATTATAGCCAATACTAGGACCTGTATCACACTGGTAGAACACCCTGCTCATCATGGGCAACACTAGGATACATGATGGATGTTGCTGCACCGTTGATGTGTCTATGTCTGCAAGGTCCAACTGCAGATATTTTTCTTGTTCACTTGCTTTAATTCAGTTTTTCAAAGTTTTTTCTATACTTTTTCAATCATTTGAAGCCAGTGAGCCTGGTGTTAGTGTCATTGACCCTACAGTACTATTATAGCATTCAACTTGTAAAAAGCCAGTAAATACCTGGCAGAATCTTCCTTTAGGAACTGATTCATATGCCGAAAGGGGCAGGATAGTTGCTGGAAGAATGACAGCAGTGTCACCTATTCTGGTGCTTGGGGGTGGGTAAAACAGGGAACATTTCGAAGGTGAGTCAGAGAAGGTCCTCCAATAGCATGTGTTCTTGACTTTGAATGAAGTACAGTACAGTTTATATGAGCTTTTAGTTAGATACATAGTTATGCCTTTATGGTTTTTTAATCATTTCCTAATTTTTGAAATGCAGAATTCACATTTAATTGATTGTTTGTTGGGTAGTAGACTAAACCATTTAGATAATTTTCAGCAGTGTCCAGACTTGGGAAGCAGTCATAGCCTCAATCTCACAGAAGCACTCTTCCTCCTAGTCTCTTTGGTCTAACCAAACAGATCATTCAAAGGATTGTCATGGGACTCATGGCTCTGATGTTACCACATCAACCACTGCACATTGATGATACCGCGGAACATGCTGGTGCTGTCTGATGACATCACCAAGCACATGGCAAATACAAATAAATACAAAAAATGAAATTGGGATTTAAAGGGGCCACTTGGGAAGTCATGGCACCCTATTATTTTGATCCCCAGAATAATATTTTCTGAGGAATTTTGTACAGTTGAGAGGTATGCTGTTATGCAAAACTCTATTCAAAAACATTTGGACATGAGAATGCACTGAAAGAGGAGAATCTGTGGGCAGACATGCTGAAATGGCTGATAAATTATCCCTAATGTAGGAGTTAAAAAGGCAATGGGGTAAGTTGAGTGCATTGATCAGTCATTCATCTCTTTTATATTTATGTGCTTGGATCTGTCTTTCATGTCCCATAAACCTAGCACTTGTATGCCTCCTAGCACTGTTTGAGGGTCTGTGGTGACTGACTGGTTTGGAGCAGGGAGGGAGAAGGGGAGACCTGGATATTGGGAAATTTGCTGTTTCCTCAAAGCAATTTTTCCTCTGACAACCCCCAGCACTAGGATTTGAAAAGAAAAAGGATATTGGTGCTAGGACCAAAGAGCCCAGATACCATTGTATCTTTCTCATGTACAGTCTTTCCAGAGGTATCATGATACAAAAAATCCTAAGGTATTCCCTCACAGTGATCAAAGTCTGAGTTGAAAATATATGTAGTTTCCCTGTGGAAGAAAATTGCTTTGAAATGAGGTGTCTAGCTGACATCCATGGGATAAAACTGCATGTGAAGGAGTCAAAAACATTTTTGAATGTTCTACTAAAATCCCATCTTATGTAAGAGATTTTCTTACCAAGGAGAGAGATTCCTGACACTTTGAGAAATACTCTCTAAATATGGGAAAATGTAGATAACCAATGCCCTGCAATGAG
Organism: Protopterus annectens; assembly: GCF_019279795.1. Lineage (NCBI taxonomy): Eukaryota > Metazoa > Chordata > Ceratodontiformes > Protopteridae > Protopterus > Protopterus annectens. The sequence goes on along the minus strand of NC_056726.1, from coordinate 1,860,178,020 downwards.
CTGTAAGTGGAGCTAGACACACTGTGAACACTCTTTGTCAGTTGGATAGGGCAGTGGGTAAGACAGAAAACTGATAATGTGATCCAGATTCACAGAATCTTATGACATACTTGAAGTCTGTGCGAATAAGGATGTGATGATAAGCTCCTTTTAAATCTAGTGCTGACAAGAAATTTAAATGATGAAGCAGCGGTAACAAGTTGTGAAGTGACATAATTTTGAACTTGGGAACTATCACAAACAGGTTTAGGAAAGAAAGATCCAGAACTGTTCTCCAAGCATATTCTTTCTTTCTTTGGCACTAAAAACATCTCTAAATAAAAACCTTTGCCAACCTGGTAAATGGAGCTGGTTAGTTAATTTAGAACATTTGACTTATACCTTGAAAGTTCCAGGGCATTTTAATTGTAAGAGCAAAGGAGTTGTATACCTTGGTATGTGTGCATATTGTAGTGCATTCTACATTGGTATGACTACAAGAGCCCTATGCACCAGAATACAAGAACATTATTACAATATTAGAAAACAAGATAAGACAAATGTTTTTTATAAGCATACTACCATCTGTCCTACGTACAACATTTTTTTTGTTTTCTGTGCTGGAGCAAGGAAGCCATGATTTCAAGGGTGGCAATTTCAAAACAAATCTTGAACAAAAGGAGGCTTTATGGCAAATCAGATTAAATTCAGATAAAAAAACTGGTATAAATGATGCTGTCAACATTAAATGTTTTTTGAAAGACCGTAGAGTCTATATAAGGAAATAACTTCCCGAGCTTTGAAATTTTATTGATTAATTGTATAATTGTATAAGTGGAAAGATGTGTTTATTGGTGCAGAGGTATTTGAAAACTGTTTTTAAATGTGATGTTGAGAATGTATATTTTATTCTGAAGAAGTTTGGTTACGAAAGCGTGGATTAAAAGTTTTTATTATGCTAACATCGTGTGGATTTCATTCTGTTCTTCTGCATCTTCCAGTTTGTTTTTTTTTGGTTCTTGTGGTCCTCCAGGAGTATTTCTACATTTTTGGTGCTGTGGTTCCTATGGCAGAAAACAGAGGAGATTCGTTGATGGATGTCAGCATTCATCCTACACCAGGTGAAGGTGGACAGACTGTTCTGGCTTCAATATTGAATACCATGAAAGATATTCAGCAGACTTTGCAACTGTTAATTCCAGAGAAGGTGAATACCATTTGGGTCTGGTCCAGCTCAGATGATGAAGTTGAGACGGTGGTAAATTTTAATACACATTCTGCTGAACAAGGTAAAAGCTTTGAAGCTGTTTCTAAAATTAAGACTTATGCTGACATAGGTTCAGTATTAAATACTAAATTGGATCCTTTTTCATCTTCTGAAAAACCTAGTAACAATATAGAGCTGAGCACTTACAGAGACATGTGCAACAATTTGGGCAGATTATTAAAGAAATACAAAAGTCTAGACTTGGAAAGTAAATATTTTTTATGCTGCATAGAGCTTTGTATGGTCCCTAAGGGGCTGAGATTCATTAAATAAAACGAACCAAAATAGTAAAACCAGTAAATCCTAAAGCAACCAAGTATAAGACAAGCAAAACACATTCACTTCTCCGTGTAGTAGGCAAAAAACTTTATTATTAGAAAGAGAGATAAGCACTTTCATCTCAAATTAAAAATCCAAGAGACTTCATCAGATAAACTAACACAGGCAAACCAAGATTTAAAACTAGTACTAGGAATGACTTCATTTCCTGCTAGCAATCATAGTTGAACATTTTAAAGTGACAGTGCCTAATTAAAGCAGCAGTTCCCCAGATAACAAATAAAGATTCAACGACTGCTATTGATTAATTGCAAAAAGCTATCAGCTTATACATGAACACCCCATGTCATAAAATTTATATAATAAATACATGCATAATTAATCACAGCTTAAAAGTCCACTATAAAAGGTTTGGTGTACCTAAAATAACTATGACAACCATATAGAATCATTATAAAACTCATTTATAAAAATAAATTCATTATAAAATTAAACAGATAGTGGATTAATATCAAACCTAATAAATATTATGGGAATAAATATATTCAAATCCAATTAATATGTATAAGTATATAAATAGATATAAATACATAAGTTATAAAAAATACATAAAAAATATATATGATAAATATATAACTTGAATCTAAATGCCCCTTTCATAACCAATGGCTAGCACCTACTAAGTGCTTTTATTTTTAGTAAGCTGCTAATCGATACATTTTCATTCAAACCCAGCCAGTATACTGAGTTAAGTCGAAGCTGCCAGGAAAGCTCCATTTTCTCGAGCAGGTGTGGCCAAGCTCCACACCGGGGTGCAATCTTTATGATGTCAAGCACACCAAATTTAAACTCATGTTGTGGAAATGACATAATATGTTTTGCCACTGCGTTACATTCATAACCATCATGTATATTCCTCAGATGCTCCCCAATTCTACTTTTCAGTTTACGCTCGGTTTTGCCCACATAAAAACATGGGCAATAACAGCAAAGGGCTCAATAGACAACTCTCTCTGTTAAACAAGAGAATTTTTCTTTAAACCAAATTTTCTTCCCATTTATCTCCACTACTTCAGTCTCTAAAATATTTTTTACAAAACTTACACATACCACATTTGTGCATATATCCTTTATGTTGCTTAAGTTTATTATTTTCAAGCATACTCTTTAAACAATATCCTTTTTTATATGCACAAATGGGAACATCTCCTAAAATATCCCTCATTTCCTTATCATTTCTTATAAACTCCCAATTCTTAACAAAAATATTCTTCATAGAGGGTGCATCTCTATTGTATGTAGTAAAAAACTATTTTGATAAGATGTCCTAACACTAGAAGTTTTTGTCTCTATATCATTTACAACAGCATCTTCCTGTGTATGTAATTCATCATCCATTTTATTTATAGGTTGTACTTCACCCATACCCCTGGTACTCAAAATGGGTAAAAAATTTTCACTTTGTCTTTTATTTTTCACTTCCTCCATAATCTGATCTATTAATTTGTTTGGGTATCCCCTTTTAATAAACATCTGTTTAAGTATATTACATTCCTCTATAAAGGTCTCCCATACAGTAGTAATCCGGGCCGCCCGGACAAACTGGCCCTTGACTACTGCCCGTTTCTGTTGGAATGGATGACAACTACTGAAATGAAGGAAACTATTAGAGTATGTACTTTTATGATAAATTTTAGCCAGAAACCTATTATTGACCTCAACTTTCGTTAGTAAAATATCCAAATATGGGATAGTCCTTTCACTTACAGTATGTATGAATTTCAAAACATTTGTTGTACTGTTGATATATTCTAGGAAGGTTATAACCATATCTTTTGGTCCTTCACATAAAATATCATCCAAATAGCACATATAACATTTGCAGAATGGGAAATATTGAGACTGTTGCAGATATTGCTTTTCTCATTCTAACATAATAATATTGGCATATAGGCCCGCACAAGAGGATCCCATTGCCACAACTTCATTTTGAAGGAAATATTCTCTTCAAACAGGATAAAGTTATTCCTTAAAATTAGATCCAAAAATCTGCTCATATAAGTTGACTCTATCCTGTATAATGCATTATAAGCATTGTTCTGAGTGTTTGAAGGAAGTTGGGACTGAAATTTGTAACCTGCAAGGACTGAACAATAAAGAAAGATTGCTTGACATGAACTGTCTCCAGGATCCTTCTTGTAACAAGGAACGTCTTGCATGCCCAGAGCTCAATAACCCAGGGATCTTGTGTTTTATGTTGTATTTTATATATGTGTTCTATGTGTTTTTCATAGTTTGTGGCAGTCTGGTATGTATTGGTGTTTGTAAGTCTTACAGTTTTTAACTCTTTCTCCACAGGCCAGTACCAGTCCTTCGTAGGGCTACCAAGGTCTTTTTTAGGGTCCACTGAGATTTCACCACAGAGCCCAGCCTTGATCAACAAGGGGGCACAATAGTCCTTATTACGACTAAACAGGACCCATCAGGACTGCAATGGTCCTTATTAGGACCCACTAGGAGCCCAGCCTTTATAAACAAGTGGGCACAACAGTCCTTCTAAGGACTAACTGGCAATTAGTAAAGGACCACCTTTATCATCCATTCCTGACAGGGACTACAAAGGTCCGTATTAGGACCAACATGGGATCTGCACAGCACAAAAAGTCCTTGTGAGGACTAAAGGGGTCCTTCTGAGGACCACCACTCCAAAAGGCTCTTCTTAGAGCCAAAAAAGCCCTCACAAAGGCTACAACAGCCCTCTTCAGGGCTACAACAGCCCACCTTAGGGCTAACAACAGTCCTCCTCAGGACTACTGCAGGTCCTCCACAGGACGATCTAGAGGGAGTGGAAGAAGTCAGAGAATATTTAAATACATTTTCCACATTCAGTAATTCTGAAAGCAATTTTTATTACGAATTAATAGATGTTTTATTAAATAATTTTTTTTGTATTTTACAAAAAAATATACAAACAAATTCAGGGGTAGCTATGGGGTCCCCTGCAGCACCATCTTTTGTGAACATTGTGATGAGTCATTAGGAATGTACTGTGTTGGAACCACTAGTCATGGAATACCAGTCAAGCTGAAAATTATGCCTTTTCCTAGGGAAAACAAGCAGTAAGTGCTAGTGAAATTTTAAAGTTTTTAAAGGTCACTTTTTTCACACAAAAACACAGTAAAAGCACATTAAAGCACTTAGCCAGTCCCACAAAAGTAAAACAAACACAATTTCCTCACAAAAATGATTTTCAGTTACTTTAAACAACTTTTAAAACTGAAAGGAAAAAAGTGCACACCTGATTTAAAAGTGCATGTAAGTCTTGTGATAGTCCATTAAAACACAAACTTCTAGCTTAGAAATAACTTTCCAAACCAGAAAAGTACAATAAAATGTTTTTTTTTTTAATGTGGAAGTTTTTTTCCCCAAAGACAGCTTATCTGCCCACAAAGGAACAGGATAAGCTGACCTTCTAACCTCTAAAGCCCACATAGGCATGCTGTCTTTGGTGGTAGGAATACTGAAGGCTTGGCAATCAAATCTATCATTTTAGTCAGCTCAGTCTGAGCTGACTGACATTTATGATGCATGAAGAAGCTGGCCCGCTCTTATATCCTTGGCAGGATATAACCCATATAGTTAATGCTACTGAAACAATATGATCAATATGATGAACAACACTCCTTAAAATATAACTCATGGAAAGATATTGTCGACATCTTAAAGTTAAGCATTACCAGCTTCTTTATACTGCTGTAATCATGATTAGTCATGGTAGTGATATGAATTATCTGATGCTCTGTAATCAGTATAATGTTCTGAAATGATCATATGTTTTGATTTGCTACATAATAAATGTGTACATCAAAAAGAACACAGGGTCCTGTTGGTCTTCCTCATATAAACCAATCATAGCAAAAAAAGATCCTGGCTCATGTCTACCTGCCTTATTTAAATTGGAGAGTCAATCTTAAAGTATATTAAATGTCTTGTTATTTTTAAGTGAGATCTAACATTAATCAGTCTCTTTGGAATGCTTTAAATAATTTTTTTTACTTAGGAAGCATGTCAATAATTTTGAGAAGGCCAAATGTCTGTATAAGAAGTTCATAGGTTCATAGTTGTGTACTAGGCTAATGGCTCTGGAGCCCTTACAAGCCTAGCCCATAGGATTATCCTGGCATTGTGCCACCTGACCTTAGTTCCCAGTGCCTCTGTCGAGTAGAGCTACTGGAGTGATCCCCAGGGTGAATTTTCTATTTCCCATCCACTCATCAAGATTTCTCTTGAAGAGGGCCAGTGAGGTGTTCTGTTTGACATGTATGGGAAGTCTATTCCATAGCATGGGCAGTCCCTGGGTCATGAATCTGTGCCTCCAGCTTGTTCTGTTGATTGTGGTAATGAGGTTGAGTTCTTTGGAGTGTGTGGTGTGGAGGTATTGGGATTTCTTTTGATGTAGCATTTCTAACAGAGCTGGGTCAGACATGGCTTTGTAAGTCAAGCAGAGAATGCCTCTAAGCAGACGATATGAGACAGAGAATAGTTGGAGTTCTTTGAGTCTGTTCATATAGGACAAGTGTTTAAGGCCTAGGATTCTCTTTGTGAGGTACTTTTGTGGCCTCTCCAGTTATTTCAAGTGTCTAGCGAGGTACATGCTAAATGGGGCATTGTACTCGATGATTGGCCTAATGAGGGAAGAGTAGAGGGAGACAATGACCTCTTTCTTCCTGGATGCAAAACCCTTAGTAATGAGATGTGCCACATAGAAGGACTTTCTGACCACAGTGGCAATGTGGTGGTCAAAAGAGAGGTTGCTGTCATACTGTGTCACAAGATCTCTTATAATGCCTTCTGTGTTCAGTGGACTACCATCAATGTGGTAATTCATGGTAACCAGGTAAACTATAAGACAAAAGAAAAATCAATGTACATATATATTTATCATGCTAAAAGACACACACATATTTTATATTTTATATAGCTAACAAAAGCTCTGAATTAATTTTAAAGTACAAGTGTCTATATCTCAAAATTGTGTAACACGACAAATATCAAAATATTTAATAATCATTTAACTTATTAAACTACTTCATAATAATATACACATTAGTGAGGTTGAAGAGAATGCCTTGCTATTTCTACAGAGTCAAAAACATATTTGCAGTCTGTACTGTATTCAAAAGCCAGAATGTGTTCAATTCAAACCCCATTCTCCCTTTCCAGATTCAAACACATTGAAAATCTGCTTTACTTTCTATCAAAATATATGTACTGATTTAGCAATGTTCTTCTTTCGGCTTTTCCCAGTTAGGGGTCACCACAGCGGAACTCCGCTCCGCTAATGATTTGCAGTAGATTTTTATGGTGCTGAGGTGCCAGCTCGATCAATCATGTACTGATTTAGCAATAAAACACTAAAATTTCAGCTCTGACCCTATGAAATAAGTCACCTCACATAGTCTTAGTGAATCCAATAGCATATATGTGAAAAGCTTCAAAGTTCACATGACTGAGCTTAAAATATCAGCTTTTAGATTATTTTCAAACATTTTTATATGATTTTATATGTAAATTATATGAGATCTTCCACATGTACAAATTATATGAGATCTTCCACGTGTACATCTTTGACATATGCAGGTACCTGTAATAGACATCTTTCTAAAAAGCAGTTTGTTATTTAAATATATTTTGTATTATTTTCTTACTAGTATTCTACCTTTTTTTGAATATTTAGCATTTCTAAAATTTCCCATCAAAAAGTTATTTAATCATCAGCTCTCTATTAAAATTATACTATGTATACATATGTCTTAACTTACTGATACTGCTGTTTTATTAATCTTACATATTAAATATATCATTCCTTTTGCATTTGCATATTAATCATAAGATGTATACTCTTCTCATTAATTCTATTACAAGCAATCTTTACTATATTTAAAAAATTCTGCTTGTTTAATTTGAATGTGTGTTTCTAGCCATTGTGAACTGCTGCTGTGATCTAAGTTTCTCATAATGATATCAGAATTTGACTACAGCATGTGAAAATGGCAACTCGCAGCAAACTTCAGCTGTTAATTTCCTCTGTAAGTTTCTTATTGCTCTTAGTTCTTTTAAGCTGTTCTAATCAGAAACAAACATCTGATTTTACTTCTTTCAATTAATATGTACAGTTAATTAGAGTTAATAACACTACGGCATAAGCTATAAACATGCAACAATTTAATTATGATCTCAGTATAAAACATTACCATAGCATTTGTCCTACTAATTCTTCACTTCTAAGAAAAGAAAAAAAGGTGTTATTTTGAAAAGAAAACTAAAGTTCATTTCTTTTTCAAGACATCAGTGATGAACTTTGACTAAAACTTTTATTTTAAGACAAGCACTTTCGAGGCTTCAGATCCTTCCTTCATTCAGACAAAAAAAAAACAAAAAAAAGTGATCCATTGCATATTAAAAATAGAGATAATTATTCAATTAAGAATTTTCTAAGCGCACCTAAAAAGTTATTAGAAAAACTTGCTTAAATACACTATAAATAGACCATAAGGTTGCTCCATTGGACTTCTTATTTACAGTTGGATTATTTTAGTGGCTGTAATTATATCTGGCCAAGTGATGAACTTTGACCTAGATTTTCTTCAGAACAGCTCAAGGCAGGAAGAATCAATCATTCTGACAGAAATGGAACATTCTTTTGTTCCCAAGCTTTCTCTAAGTTTTATTTGCTTCATAAATGACCAGTGAAAGGAATGTGTTACACAGGAAGAGAGAAAATAAAATCACCAGCACTTTTACACTTCTAATTAGAATATTACATCAATCTGACATTCAGTTAACCCAGCAATGCACATATAAGCAAAGTTGAACAAATAAAACAACATTTTTAAATGATATAGTTTTAACATTAGCAGTTATTTTACATATAATTAATGACATTCTCTTACATGAAGTTATGTGTTTAACATTTTGAAATACACATACATATAGTTACATGAAATATATTGTCTTTCACTGTAAATATAGTAAAACAGTGAAACTAACCATTTGTATTCCTCATCATGAGAAATGTTTTAGCTTAAAATATAAATACATACTTACATATGTTTTGAAGTTTAAAGTCCAGTACAAACCTTTTACTTAATGAGCAAATCTATTGCCTCAGAAAACAAAAGTCCTGCAACCAGAGAATGAAAGTCACTTTTTTTTTTAATTTTAGAAGTCTTCCAGAATTTCAGCTCATTCTCTTTCATCAGGGATATACTTTTTCATTCCATTTCTTCAGTATTATTAAAGATGTTATTGCTGTCAACAAAAGTAAATGTCTCCCCCAGCATGTTAAATATTTTGGTTTCTTCAGAAAGAAATAATTTGGTCTTTGCAGGAAACACTAAACTGGCTTTCATATTGCTCTTTTTAATTTCCTTGATCACTGGTAAACAGAATTTTCTTTTACTCATTACTTTACTGGAATGATCATTGTCAAATCTGACTAAATCTTTACCTATTTTAATAGGTGGACTGGACCATGCTGTTTTTAATATTTGTTATTTTTCTAATCTAGACATGAACTTAACTATAATTGAACATAGTGGTGAGTTTTCCTTCTTCAAGGGTGCTCTTAGGGATCTGTGTGCCCTTTCAATTCCAAAAGATAAAGTTTCAAGTAGCTCCAAGGCTTTATGTAGCCAGATAGTTAAATAATTTGTATTATATTGTCTCCCTCATACTTTTCAGATATACCATACATTCATTCTAATGTTATTTTCTAAATCATTGAGTTTTTCTATGAGATAGTTATTTTGTTTTAAAAGAAATTCAGTCTGACTCACCTCCAGTTATTCTTCCTTCATGTTCATTTTAAGTTTCTTCCATACTGCTGATTTGTGCACTTTGTTGCTTCTTAGTCATTTATAAAATGTTCCATCTTCTTTCTGGTCTATTCTTTGAAACTTTCAAGTTTGGTATACAGTTTGTCTATTTAAGTAATATATCCTGCAGACTAGATATCAGTGACTGCATGTCTTTTTTAACACAGGAATCAGGAGTACCATTTCTTGAGTGGCTAATATTGAAGTCTCTTCTCTCTTAACCAAGCAGTTGAAATTCTGACAAAATAAATTCCAGCTTTTGAAAAACTTGAAGGTATAAATAATGTATCTGATTATTAATGAATAAAATTAGCTAAAAGTATCTCCAAAGTTAAATCTTTTGATTATATTTTCTGTCAGAGTAAAGTTTTCAGTGAAGGAGCTTTCATCAGTTGTTGCTCTCAGTTAGTCATCTTAGCCAGGCCCTAGTTTGTATACTTTTCTAATACTTTTGTAACCTGTCAGCATTTGCTAACATTAAACAAGAAGCAAATCAATAGATACATTCTGAAGGATACTCAGGATTTCATTATGCTATGAAAGCATATTAGAAATGAAATGAACACATTAACATTTCCTTCTCTGTACTTCTCACCCTTCACTCTAGTAACAGGAAATGTACATGGACATGCCTTTATTACTATGGGCTAGCATGACAATTCATGTCTGATTTGTCTTTTAATATAAATATCTGTAAATACATCATGGGATAGACTGCATTTACTATACCATGAAATGCACTTGATTCTTTCTTTTAGTTTGACATTGTACCAGCTACATGACTCCAAGTTCAACATTAAAAATGTCTTAATACACATTAACAATTTTTATACATAACTACTGCCTATACAGTCCAGTTTGTTGCATGCGAGCTTTCTCTTTAGTAACTTCTACATCTGTAAAATCTTGGAGTATATACTGTATGTGTATATATGTAAATAGAAATGTAATTAATCTGTGTTTAGCTTGAACAAAGTATATATGCAATGTAAACAAATGGAGCTTTTCTCCCCAGGCCTTCACTGAAAATGAGTATTACCCAGTTGGACTTTCCCGATAAACAATGAAAAATAACTAAATAAGCTGGCAATGTATATGAATGCTTCAGAACATCATTGTCATGTGTATGAAAAACATGTAACCATCAATAAAGAGGTAAAGACTTCTCCCTGTTTTTTTTTTTTCACTGTTGGCATGTTTGTGCAACATAACTTAAGATTTCTGGCTTGGCAACATACCTGTCAGCCTCTTAACACAAGAAATCTGGACAAAGCCAAAAATAATTGGGGGGGGGGCAAATGCCCAAAAATAGGGACACATTTTAAATAGTACGCTTGTAAGTTTAGAAACTTGCTAGAATAAAATGTTTTGCATTGGCATACATTTTCTGAAGGCTATCAAGTCTGAAACTCAGATATCTGCCATTATTTAGTGACTTTGATCCTTGATGATTTGCCAAAAAAAAAAAAAAACTTTATGAGGAGCAAACAAAAAATCTGAAGCAAGAATCTGGACATTCTGTGAAGATCTGGACAGTTGAGAGGTATGCTTGGCAATCCTACTGTGATTATTTGGAGGCAAGACAAATGTTTTTAGCCTTTTCAGATATCAGATAATAATAAATAGATATTCTCTCATTATCATACCATGTATCTTACTTTGCAGGTGTTCAAGTATGTGTTATGTGTTGTACTAATTACATGAACATTCCCTAATGGGTGATTAATAGGAAGGGGTAAATAGGTGAATCCTATTTTCTGGACACCTGTTGACTGTATTTTATGCTAGCAGCTGTATTTTTTTATCTTTCTCTTTTGCATTAACATCTCAGTGTTTTGTAAATTGATAAACCAAGACATAGCAAGTCTACTCTTCTGCTGTTCAATAAACATGTTATAAAATGTTAGTTATATTTCTTATGTTGCACTTTATATTATCTAAATCCTTGCATGTAACTTTGTCATAGTAGTTTTTTATAAGTTTTGTATTTTTGTTGGTAGATGCTGTCCATATTGCAGTCTGATTTTAGATATTTTTATCCCTTAATGTCAAAGCTTGTGTTTTCACTTAGGTGGCTGTTAAGCATGTACTGTGTCTTGATTCCTGACTACAACCTGCAATTTCAGTAAAACATTTCTACTCATTTTTGAGGTTGAGGAGGGTAAGTATGGCAGCAAATTGAGCACTAATGTCCAGAATTTTTGTTTTTATTACATTTCCACCATGTTCTCCCCACGCCTCTTTACTTCTTTGCACTAAGCATTTAATTATCAGTAAAAATAAATCTGGTGAAAGCAGAAATCCCTGTCAAGTGCACCTCCCAATTTCTTTTTTATCTGATTGTCTTCCATTTATAAATAATTTCATCCAAGGATCTCTGCACAGATCAGCCACTGACTGGGCTCAACTTCCACTCCTACATTCTTGCTGTTTTACCTTTTAAATCAATTCCCAGGACACACAATTAGAAGCCTTTTGCACATCCAAGACAACTACTTTTTGCTATTCTCCTACCATGTCTTTGACCTATACTATGAAATTTATTAAATCATGCCAGTGATTTCTCAAGAATGTCTCCTTACAAACTCTATTTGCCCTTTTCTTGTATTCTATCTGATAAAATTCTTGCAGAGAGCTTCACATCTGTATTACATAGTGATATTGGTCTTCAGTTTCATATAGTCTCTCACCTGCTGTTTGCTTATATTGAATATTTCCATTCACTTCTTCCATCTTTCCTTTAGTCCTGTCTCCTTCTAGGATCTTATTAAATATTCTTATTAAACTGTCATTCACTTGTACTCCCTCTCTTTGAAACATCTATTGAAAAGTCATCGGTACACATTCCTCTCCACTTCTGAGGTGGCTTATGCTCCATTACTTCCCATTTTCCTATCCATTTGTTCAATCTTGCCTATCCTTGCTTATGTAATACTTTACCCTTCAATGCACTGAACTAGCCCAGCTTCCCTTTCTACCTGGCATGCAACTCTGTATAATAATCTCTGAAAATCTTTTTTATCCCATCACAGTTTCTTGCCATCTGACCCTCTCTGGAATTGACTTGGCACACCATGTCAGGATCCAAAAGAAAGGCTCATTTTTATCAATGGGCTCTAAGTTGGTATCCTAAATCTCTTCCTAAGCTTTGTAAAACATGGCACTCTATGTATGTAACACATTTAGTACTTAAGTTGCAGCCATCATAGCATCTTGACCTTTAATTTGGGAAGCAGCAATTTCCCTTTGATACAATCCACATTTTATCTTTCGCAATCCTCCAACTGTGATTCCTACCTGGAAAAGCAGATGTATTAGATGGCTGGTAGATATTACTTTTTAGAGGTTAACTCAAAACATGTCTTAAACAGCTTTGAAGAGTTTCAGTCAATATTCTGTTTCACCACCAATTTAAACAGAGGTATTAAGTATATCTTTATCTCTATGGGTGATGTTCTTCAATATATCCTTAATGATACTGTAATGACTTTCAATAATTTCATCTTAATACACAAATCCTTGATACTGTTAACCTCCCTGAAACATTCTGTGGACTTAAGCGACTGTACTTTATTAGGAATTCTCACATGTACACAGGAAAAATGTATTGATGCTTGCAGCAAAAAACATGCTATATTGTTGCTGCCTACTATAGCTCTCAACTTCTTAGCTCAAGAATTCTGTAAAAAAAAAAACAACAAATAAAAATAGGGGACATGGGTCCAAAATCAGGGGAGCTTTTTAAAATATTCTACTAATTAAATTAAAAAAGTTAATAGAGCAACAGGCTTTGCATAAACATGCATTTTTATAAACAATAAGAAGTATAACATTTTAATTGCATTTATCCTTTGCTGGCCATGTGCTAATAGCCTCTTTTCTACTAGGTTGGGAAATTTGGCCAGGTCATCGGGGAACTTTCTCTACTCTTTTAAATAGGTGCCATGGGATAGTTCACATCCATCTTTGCTACCATCAACTCAAGCAGATGGGACTTCAACTTTAACATCTCATCCAAAGGACAACTCACTCAGGAATTTAGCACCCCACTAATGCTGCACTGCCATGTTAGCAACACAATCACCTGGTGTGGGAATAGAAACCAAAACTTCATAGGCTTCCAGAACCACAGACAAGTGTGCATCCTGTTGCATCACTGACACTGCAGCTCACAAGCATTATTGACTGACAGCAATCATCGGTGATTATCCAGAAAGTCAAATATTTTATGTGGGACAAGGCAAACATATGAGGCAAACTAAGGGACAATTGAGAAATATGCTGCCTTCTAGTAAGCAAACTGATGGTGACTTGCTCAGTTCAGGTACGCACTAGAACTTGAATATCTAATCCATGAGAAGCTGTAAGATAACTTCAGATACAAAGCTGGCCTACAACATTTATTTCATGAAAAGTTGTAAGCTGACTGTATATTGAACCACTGACTAACTTCTCAGTCATTCTGTGGAACTGAATAATTATTTAGCAGTGGAAAAGAAAAAAACTTTGAAAATGAGCACATTTAATTTCTAGAGTATACATGCATAATGGCATATGTGTTCCCCCTCCAAAAAATACCCCAAATAATCACTATTGTCCAATCACATATTTCACTTTCTATATCAGCAGCTAGACTTTTAATGCAAAAATAATTTTGTCAGATGAAGCTAATAATTGTCAATATATATATATATATATATATATATATATATATATATATAGGTTCATAGGTGTGTACCTAGGCTAATGGCCCTGCCGCCTTTACAAGCCTAGCCCATAGGATTAACTTGGCATCGTGCCACCCGGCCTTAGCTTCCAGTGCCTCTGTTGAGTAGAGCCACTGGAGTGATCTCCGGGGTGAATTTTCTATTTCCCATCCACTCATCAAAATTTCTCTTGAAGATGGCCAGTGAGGTGCTCTGTTTGACATGTAATGGAAGTCTGTTCCATAGCATGGGCAATCTATGGGTTATGACCCTGTCCCTTCAGCACATTCTGTTGATTGTGGTAATGAGGTTGTGGTCTCTGGAGCGTGTGGTGTGGAGGGATTGGGATTTCTTTAGATGTAGCATTTTTAACAGATCTGGGTCAGACAAAGCTTTATAAGTCAAGCAGAGATCACCTCTAAGTAGGCGATATGAGACAGAGAATAGTTGGAGTTTTTTGAGTCTGTCCATATAGGACAAGTGTTTAAGGCCAAGGATCCTCTTTGTGAGGTACTTTTGTGGCCTCTTCAGTTGTTGTAGGTGTCTATTGAGGTACATGCTAAATGGGGAATTGTACTCGATGACTGGCCTAATGAGGGAAGAGTAGAGGGAGACAATGACCTCTTTCTTCCTGGATGCAAAACCCTTAGTAATGAGATGTCCCACATAGAAGGACTTTTTGACCACAGTGCAGTGTGGTGGTCAAAAGAGAGGTTGCTGTCAACCTGTGTTCCCAGATCTCTTATAACGCCTTCCGTGTTCAGTGGACTACCATTGATGTGGTAGTTCATGGGAACTGGGTTTTTCCCAAAGGGAATGACGACACATTTTTTGGCATTGAGCTAAAAGTCATGGTTCTGACACCAGTCGTTGGTCTTAGTGAGGCCTTTCTGTAGGATGCCAACATCACTTGGGGAGTTAATAATGGCTGCCAACTTGCAATCGTCTGCGAACTTTGTCAGCCAGAGTCCCTTCATGTTGGACTGGACTTCTGAGAAATAGATACCAAACAGGAGAGGACCCTGGACCGATCCCTGTGTGACTCCACTCGTGACTGGTTAGCAGTCACACTTTGGGTTCTATCTGTGAGCCAGTTTGCAACCCACCTAGTGATATAGGGGTTGATTCTTAGCTTAGTGAGTTTTTCTATGATTCCTGAGTGGGGAATGGTATCAAAGGCTTTGGCCAGATCAAGGTAGGCTGGATGAACCATCTTGCCATCATCCACAGCTCTGGTGACTGACTCAAAGAAGTCAACCAGGTTGAGCAGGCATGATCTACCCTTCACAAAACCAAACTGTGTGGGATCCAGAGTTTGGAGATTCCCTATATCCTTGTTTTTTAGGAACATGATGATGTGTTCCATAGCTTTGTGTGTCAGACTTGTCAGGCTAATGGGGTGATAGTTCCCAGGGTCTGTAGTCACTCCTCCTTTGTGGACAGGGATGACTATAGCAGTGCGCCATTCTGTAGGGACAAAGCCTGAGGTGAGGCTGTGATTGAACAGGGCACCCAGGTAAGGTGCCAGTTCACTCTGTAGTTCATGTAGAACACAGCCTGGGATATTTTCAGGTCCCTTAGAGGCTGTATTCTTGGCCTTGAACAGTGATGTTTTAACCTGTGCAGCAGTAATACTGGGTGCCTGGCAATCTACTGGTATTGTGATTGGTCCTTTGGGGGGACAGAGGGGAAAAGTTGGCAATGAATTTGTCAGCCAGTATATTGGCAATATCTGTTGGCTCAGTATAGGAGGTACCATTTTGCAGAAGCTCAGAGCAAATCTGGGTATTGCCGTGGAGGTTCTTTACATAACTATAGAAGGCCTTGTGGTTGTCTTTACTATCTGCTGCAATTCGGTTTTCATAGCTAGCTTTAGAGGATTTGATGAGGGATCTCACCATTTTGTTGAGGCTGATGAGTGAGTTTTCCAGTCTTGGGAATTCACCTTATTCTGCATCAGTTTCCTCCTTCTGTTGTAGAGTTTATTTATGGCAGGGGACTAAAAGAATGGCTTCCTTTTTTTGGAGAAGAGTGTCTTGGTTCTATTGGGTATGGCGAGATCCATGCATTTGTGTACATGTTCGTACATTGCATCGGTATATGATTTGGTGGTCATGCAACTATTCTTCATTTGCATGGGTGCCATGACGTTAGCCACCTCTGTTCTTAGGTGCCCAAAGTTAGCTTTGGAGAAGTTTTTCATGGTGGTTACCTTTGTGGGGGGGTGGGAGGGATATGGATTTCCAAGGTGATTAGTTTGTGGTCAGATCTAACCAGGGAAGAGTTGACTATTGGTGTAGAGCAACGTTCACCCATGTTAGTAATGACCAGTTAAAGGATGTTGCTACCTCTAGTGGGGGTAAGAATGAGCTGGTCCAGGGCATTGGAATTAATGAATTCCAGGAAAAGTTCAGCAACTGTAATGGTACATGAGTAGTTTTCCTAGTTAATGAAGGGGTAGTTGAAGTTGCCCAGTGTCAGTGTGTTAGGTTGGACCCTAATATTCTCCAGGGTGCTTAGGAATGCAGAGTGAGTGTCTTAGGACATGGTTGGGGACCTATAACAGGCTACAACCTGAATCGCTGTCTTACCCAATGTTAGCTGCACCTGAAGTATCTCTGATGCATTATGTTGGGCTACCAGTCTGGAGGTGTGCGCAACCTTTATGAATATGGAAACACCACCAACTTTGGAACTTCGGTCCAAGTTCTGGGGCCAAAAGGTGTAGAATGTGCCTGGTAGTGCAGGGGTGCTTTCTGCTGCCTTGAACCAGGTCTCTGTTATAGCACAAATGTTGATGTTCTCCATTTTAAGAAGTGCTTTGAGTGAGTGCATTTTGAGATTTAGACTTCTAGAGTTGAGCAGCATGACCCTCAGATTGCATTTGTTTGTAGCTGTTGCGGTAGTAATTTGGTCTTTGGAACACCACGTAAAAAAGGCACTATAGAGGTGGCAAGAGCCTTGGCCAATATCTGGAAGCCCAGGGGTGAAAGATGCAGGCTATCTCTCGCAAAGCATTGAGGTCTGTCAATCATGTCATCCCAGGCAGACAGATACTGGATCCTCTTAGAATGACAACAGAAACTTAGCCAGTTGTTGAAATCAATCATTTTCTGCTTGTACTGTGATATCATTCTGAGTGACGGTAGGATGCTGCTCAGGGCTAGGGTCATACCCTCCTGTACTACATAATCCGAGAGCTCCTCCATGTCTCTTTTCATGTAATCCAGGGAGGTACTTCTCAGGTTATTCACACTCACATGTACAATGACAGAGTCATATTAATACCTGTTGTTGACGGACCTGAGTGCATGTGTTATATGGTGGAGCCTGGCACCTGGCAGGCAGCTGACTGTGTTACTTTCTCCTTATTCAATCTAGTGAGTGGGACATCAGTGTGCCTCACTATCGAGTCACCTATGACTAGTGTGCTCTGTTTTGCCTTAGAGGCTTTGGTTGAATGGCACACTGTTTAGGAGAGTTATGTGTCTCATGATTAGTGTTGGTTGTGGTGATTGAGTACGTTTCTGCCTTTGAGGTCTCTGCTGTTTGGGTTGAGTTTTATTGAGAGCCTCCACGAAGGTGGGTGTGTGGTTTGTGTTTTTATGTGAAGGCAGTGCTGGTGTGTGTTCTGGAGGGCTATGTGTTCCATGTGGTGTGGTGCAAGTGTTGACCTTCTCCTCTTGACCAGCTATTCTGTCTTGGCTGGAGAGTGTGTGCCATCCAATTTGGATATATAAGTCCATCTCTCACAAGTCTGTGTGTTGGGAGGTAAGAGGAAAGGGTGTACATGAGCCAGTTGCTACATTGCCTCAAGATGCCTAAGTTCACCAGGTTTACAGGAGAAAGCAGAGGAAACTGACCTTTAGACATGCCTGGGGGGAAGGGATTGGCATTAATAACAAGTACTGGGAGCTGTTTCCTTGTAGAACGTTTAGAGACGGTAGCACTTTTGTGTGCTACAATAATTACTACAAGAAGTCTGGTATGCTAAAGTGCTAGACTAATAAGCTAGTAAAAGTGCAGAAGAGGAGAGAACTAGCAGATCTAAGGGAAAATTGAAGAACAGACGTTGGCACCTCTCAGGAGCTTACAAGCAGTCCTGGATACAGCAAATCTTTATCTGGACTAGACTAGTTACAGGAAAGGTGGGAAACAAGTGCAACGCCAGCTTTTAAACCAGAAAGTTTAAAGAGATGGAAAAACTGCCCAAAAGGCCAATAAACTACAAATACTGGGCCAGAAACCACTCTTCTTGTGGTAGATAGGCTACCTAGTGCTTACCCCTTTCACTGATAAGCTAGAAGGCTTCCCTCCGACACAGAGAGGCTTGAGGGGCTGAGAAGCTTACAAACAGTCTTGGATACAGCAAATCTGTATCTAGACTAGATTAGTTATAAGAAAGGTCAGAAAAAAGTGCAAATATAGGCTTTTAAACCAGAAACTTGAAGGGGATGGAAAAAAGTGCTCAAACAGCCAATAAACTACAATTTCTGAGCCAGAAACTACTCCTCTTCTGGTAGATAGGCTACCTAGTGCTTACCACTCCCACTGATAAGCTAGAAGGCTTCCCTCAACACAGAAAGGCTTTGGGGGCTCTGAAGCTTACATACAGTCCTGGATACAGCAATCTATATATATATATATATATATATATATATATATATATATATATATATATGCATTTAGATATATATATATATATATATATATATATATATATATATATATATATATATATGCATTTATATATAGATATATATATATATATATATATATATATATATATATATATATATAGAAGTATACATATTTTATATAGATAGATATAATGTATATTTTGTTTTAAACACATTCCATCAGTGAACTTTTTTGTGTTAAAAATGCTGGTGGCACAATTGGTCAAGCGTATGCTGGTGGCACAATTGGTCGAATTACATTACTGTAGATTTGCTACAAATTGACTGTAATCTATTTATTTGGATTTCCCATTCTTTGTGGTTGTCTGGTACATTTAAGTTCCAAGGTTCTGGGGTCAGACACCCTACATGGGAGGGTGTCTAGGATGAACCCCACATTAAATTAGTTTTTAAAAGGTTTATTTAATGTGCAATCATTTGTGTTTTATGTTATTCATCATTGATATAATTGCACAATAATTTGTGTCTTGTGCAATTTTTTTGTGTTAAATAGTAATTTACTCATAGCTATCTATCTGTCTGTCTATCTATCTATCTATATTTATCTATATCTGTATCTATTTAGGTTTGTGTATGTGTATATGTATATATATATATATATATATATATATATATATATATATATATATATATATATATATACGGGTCTACTACAGAAGACTGACAAACCAAAAGACTGAAAATTCAAAATAGTGAAACATTTGTTATGCAGGGAACATGCACCCCTCATGTGGGGTCCTGCATCCCCCACAACCCCTGCTTACTATATAAACCAACTCCAAGATCGCATAATAGTGGAGAAGGGGCAAATTCCATCATTCAGTATTTTGAATTTTCAGTCTTTTAGGATTCAGTCTTTTCGTATTTCAGTCTTCTGAAGTAGACCCATACATATATATATATATATATATGAACTGTCAGTGAAATGAAGTGTCAGTCAAATTAAATTTCAGTGAAATGGGGTCAGTGAAATGAAAGTCAGTGAATTGGAAGTTAGGTGAAATGAAGTAGACCCATATATATATATATATATATATATATATATATATATATATATGTATATATATATATTTATAGATAGATATATACAGATGGATAGATAGATATCACAGACAGAACGTGTTTAACTAAGGCTTTGTCTTTATACAAGCAGTATAAAGGAGTTTGTGCCATAGAAAAGAACTGATATTAACAGAAATTAAAAAATCATTAATTGCTACCTCCTGGATTTCAAGCAAAATTAAGAGTGTCTGATAGTCCCTTGTAAGTAAACATGACCCTGATTCTTGGTCATCAGCAACATTTATATAATATGAATTACTCGCTATTTCTGACCAAGTTAACCTGGAAAACAGTATTATAATACAACCACTCTGTGAGACAATGGGACAGATTCCACAGGAGTTACTCTCAGTGTAAGTCTGCCCCAATTCCAAAAGACTTGCTATCAGGATAAGAAACTTACTTTGATGTATAAACAGGCTTTCACCAGAGGTCAGATTCCAAAAGACCTTCTCTCAGTGTAAGAGGTCATTTACATAGAGAGCAAGTCTTTTGGAATCAAATTCAATGTGCATTTTATTTAAAATAATATGCGGAACATCTTCCAAAAATTTAAAAATCAGTACAATCTACAACCTTTGGCAATCTGTAATAGTGCTCTCTTTTTCCAGTGAAAAACATCATATTTATTAGGAACATGTCAAACTGCTTGTAAACTTATTCAGATTTTTGTCAGAATCATTTGTAATCTTCACTATTCTTTTCCTTGTAATTGTAACAATATTAATTTATGATCTGTTAGCAGACTGATCAATCATCATAAAATGACATTCTTTTCTTTATATTAGAACAAAAGTAGTATTGGCAAAGATTACCTGGGTCATGGTAATGGTACCTGTGGAGGACCAGGCCAGCAGTGTAAGCAAGGTGTGAATGGAAAATGTGGAAGATGGAGAATAACTGGTCATATTGCAATATATTTATGTAATATATAATAATTTCATACCAGAGATCCCTCTACAATTGCCTGTGCATTTGGGAACAATTGTAACATACTTTTCTAGAGTGTGGTACATGGTGTCTGATTTACAGATGCATGGTAAAGCCACACCCCAGGACGGGACACCTAACATGATAGCACATTAGGCAAATGTAAGGCTACAGCGCTCTTTTCATAGTTGTACCTGCTTTGATAATTAGACTTGCCATGGAACTGTGAGCATGCATTAATTCTGGTACCAACCAGCACCGTACAATTTCAGGTGAAATGTAATATTTTTATCACAATGCTTCATTAGCACCCTACGGTGCAGTTGCATTCTGATGTTTAACAAATTAATAATAGAGTCTTAATGATAAAAAATGCATCATAATAATGCAGCTTGATTCTGCTCTCCTCACTGTGCACAAAGGATCATTAATGATGATGGGAGGAAAAAACTACAAGGCAAAAAGCCCTGCTTTATTCTGAGACAGAGTAGTAAAGATGGCGTGTTGTGATGCTGCCAATGGAATGATCTGTATCCATACTGAATGATAATTGTGGAATCAAACACACGCTGTTTTCACATCTGGAACATGTTTAGATTATTCACAAATAGGAAATGACTCAGCAAATAAAATCTTTTCTGCAGCTAGAAAATTACAATTATTCTAAGGGGCACATTTTCAGAGTTGGGAATATGCCAGCCAACATGCTAGTGACAGAAGTCATGTGGGATACCTGAATGCAGCCGTAGGCCTTCAGACTTTTACATACTTGGGAAAAATTAGCATCTTGAACATGGATCAGTAGCCCCGCAAATCATTTGATAACCTAACACTTCTGAACAGGTACTGATGCTTTAAAATATGAATGCAGGTATCATTTGTTCCTGGGTGCAGTTTTTATTTTGTTGACTGGATACAACTCGCAAAATTATTTGACATGGCATAATATAATGTGTTCACATATGACAACCCTACATGAATATTTGCTCTTTTTTCAGAGTTTTGGTGAGGTTCCTTTTATTCCATTTTTATAGGACACTTGAGGATATGAATCTGACAAGTATTATTAGCTTTGATCCAGACTACTGCCCTCTTAAATTGGTTCAACATCTGTTTTATTATTTCCTCTGAAGTATGGCTCTTCAGCAACAGCACTGGCTTGTCTCTCATGCTTCACTAAATGAAATAATATAAACAAATGATCTTTCTTCTTGTTTCAGATGCTCTACTCCAAGCAGCTTAAGTGCTACAGTGTCAACAGTAGATGCATAATAAAGCTCATTCTTTAACAAAAGACTGCTGTGAAGGAAGTTATGCCATTAGACTTTTGAATCCTGTACACGGGTATATTAATTTAATACACTAGTATCCTTAGAGGGCAACTGAGAAATTATTGTTGAATTTATGTTTGCTGCCTTTCTTGCTGTAGCTGCATGGCTGTTGAACGTGTTGTCTTACAGGCTGATACAACATACTGCATGCAATCCCCAGTTAATTCTGATCCCAGAAAGCATTCTGTTGGTGTAATCTCCCTAGCAACATGTGCAGACTGTCAGTGTTTCTGTGTGCGGAAGTCAACTCACAACTTTTCTACTAGAATAAAACAACATATTTATGCTATAACAATAATGACACTATGAACACATTAAGCAGACATGCTTTAGTCTGCCAAAGAGAGAAGAAAAAGTTTTTACTTAATGTAATTGATCATGAATGTTGTGATCATAGAAGAGGCAATTTAAAAATAAGCTAGATATAAGGGAAAACATGGTGACAGATTTAATTATCGGCCTGTCATTCCCCTTGTATCGATGATATCATTAACATCAAGTGTTTTAAAGAGAGACAACTGGGCAAAATAAATGTTAACCAATGTTATTTTGTTATATTAACATTTTATAATGGTTTGATGTTGTGATTGCTTTATGAATTATGTAAGTTAAATGCATTTTTTAAATAATGAATGTTTTTAATCATGATTCATCACATTACTAGTTTGGAATCTGCTAAAAGGTGTTGTTGACTATTTTGTATTATTTTAATGAACTCAAGTATATTGGTGTATGAAAACAGTAAACTAAATATTTTCATCTTTTGACCGGTGGAAGATTTTTTTTTTAGTTTTGAAGTTTTGATTCCACAATGATGTAGTGTGCTAACATTTCATATGTTCACATGTAGCCTCACAACAAGCATATTTGCAGATGATTCAAAGATCTCCTAGTCATGACATGGCTTACTGCTTTTAACTACCTCTATTATATCATTAGCATTAATGCTCATCCTAACTACCATTATGACCCGACAAAAAATGTAACTCAACCTTTACTTTTACTAGTTATTTAAATGCAACCAAATGATACCCATGAAAATGCTGCACAAATTTGTAAATGACTCAGTCACTGTAGTATTTTCTATAGGACATAACAATATTTCTAGAATCTAAGTACTCCTTTTTGAGAAGTTCTGCTCATGTTACCCATAATGCCTTTAGTGACACAATGGACAAAATAAAAGCCAGGTTCATGAACAAGGTGTAGATGATCTGTATTTGAAAACATCCCTACCACATTTTTTGTGCTATCGATTCACACAGAAAGATCAAACTAAGTATAGACATACTCAACACATTGTGATAACTTTATGAATTCTCCTCGATATTTAAGATTGCAAGAATATCCATTGGCAAATTAAAATTAGGATGAGGAAGTTGGGAGTTATGCTTGTGTTGTATGTTCACTCAGCATGCTGTACACTTAGTGCAGGGGTTAATGAATCCAGCCCATGTAAATAACAGTTGTTATCATGGAAATAACAGTTGTGCTAGTTACCAAGGATGAGATCACAGACTTTAACATAGATAGTTTTAATCTGAAATACATGGCCAGACAAGTTGAAAGATAAATGTACCTTAGAATAACCATTACAAGATCATTCAGGTACATAATTGAGCAGTGGATACTTACGTTCTTGCTATAATAAGCATTCTTGATGGAGATCTTTAATCAGCTGTTGAAGCTGAAGAAATGCAGTCTATTTCCTTTTGACTGAATGATACATGGTCCCAGTTTTTAATGCATGTTCAGTATCCATGATAGTAATTAACAGCATATCACACATGAGGAAGGCATAAGGATTATAGGATAGTTTTTAGTTATAAAGATTAGGAATTTCTTAAAATAATGGAATTAACATTTAAACATTACATTACATATAAATTGTTTTCAATTATTCACATGCTGTGCGTAACATAAAGTAGCTCTGTATCTGTTACTGTGTTTTATCTGCAATTTATAGATATCATGTTTCATAGTCATGGTTCACTTTTTGCTTATAAAGAGTTCATTTAAAGACAAGAGCAATATTTAAAAAAATACCATTTTGACTTTGTCTTTTCATTTATACAGGAAGGATGTGTTTCAGTTGTGTGCCTGGTGGAACAGACAGGAAGGCAGACTAGCCAAAAGCAACTCATTGCATCTGTCATTTCTGGTTTCAAAAGCAATCAGCAGTTAAGGTTGGAATGCAGAGCTAAATAATATTTATTCAGAGAGCTTCTGCTCGGAATGTGCAGCATTTGGAGTATTTGTTTAATTTCCTAATGGCTAGAATTGAGAAAGTGTTTATGTGCTTTATAGTGCAGTTCAGATAGAGGTGCCAAGAAAAATGTTTCTTGTATTCAACAAGTGGTTCTAGAAGCTGCTACAAGGAAACTGAAAATATGTAGCTATGTAGAGTTTGGGTATTGTTTTATTTTTCCATGATACTGCTTATGGAGACTATGGAGACTCTATCAGTAGAATATAATGTGATGATAGCTCTAAACGTGCTGGTAGACTGTAGGAGTGTGTGGGTGGCTGTAACAGACTTTATGTAGTAAATGAAGGAAAGATCAATAAACCAAACACAGCCAGATAATATTTCACCCTAATATACGCAAAGTAAGAACATACATGTAATGACCTAATTCCAATAGTTGCCTACATAAAGAAGCTATATTTAGTAGACGAGTGTTTACATTAAATGTTGACAATTTTTATTACTGTATATATAAATGTTCAGCGTGCATTACAGGTTGCATGGTAAACAAAAGTTCAGATGTATGTATCTATATATATATATTATTTTATTTTTTTTGAAAGATAACTATGCGACAACAACTATAAAATGCCTTTGAAATTATAAATGATTATTTCTGACTGAACATGAAGCACTGCAAATATGACATTTATGATGTGGTGTGATGCATTAGCTGTATTGTAAGTTAAGAGACAGTGATGGTGAAAGCTGTTGACTTGAAACCTTGCAAAACTTCAGGGTACAGATTACCTCAGTTGTTGTCAAATGGTCTGATCAGCACTTTCAGCATTATTATGCAAGGGATCTTCCCATATATCATGTCATTTGTCCCCTGCGTGCTTGCCTGTTTGGCTGTCCTGGCACAAATTTGGCTCATTTGGTTTCCCCATCCAATCTGATATTGCACCACACAGTATAGTGTGATAGATGGTCCCATTTCAGTGGACAAATGCTGTATCATAACCATAATTTGATTCCAGTGTTAAGTAAGACTTAAATGTTAGATGGGCATGCTTAACAGATACTGAGGATCTGAATGTTCTTAATGTGTCCATCTTTTGTGAGTTTTGGGCACAGAGTACAATGCGGTCTTTATCCATGCCACACATGCAGCCTTTCACAGACACATTCTCATTAAATGTGAGTGGCTAAAATGTTGGTTCAATGGACAAGATTTGTAACTTTTGTAGCCTATAAACAAATGTAGGCTTCAAAGAAGTCATCTTTGCTTTATTTCCAGTAGGTATAAAAGCTGCATTCATGACATCATGTAACAACAGAATGATTATTTTTTTTAATTATAAGCAAAGTAATAAAAAGTTTCAAAGCGTTCATAGTTCTGCAGCCAAAGAGCTGACAGCATAAAATTTTTTCAGTAGCCTAGGGCTACAATTTTGATTTTCAGTGTACAAATTATATGGTGTTACTTCATGTGTTATACAATATCATTGGCCATTCATATCTTGAAGTTTGCTAAATACTGAGCATAGACAATATCTGAAGTTAGCATAAAAGAAACAAAAGAAACGTAGAGCCACAATCTTCTGTTGCAATTGCCAGTATCTTTGGTCTAGGATTTTTACATAGCTGCTTTTAGAATCCTTCTTCATAAGGTATAACATAGTCATGGTACAGATACTTAGTACTGGCCATTTGATAGTGACAGTATAAAAAACACTTTTCTAGAAAGAAATGCACAATAGCAATGGCACAGCTAAAGATGGTGAGCAATACATATATTGTGCTTAAATGTTGTATCTATAATTCTAGGAAATGGCCAAGGTATGGTGTATTAGTCAAGGCACCCTCTGAATAATACTGAAATGGTGATATTAATAAAATGTTTTGATAATCTGCTCGATTTCCCTAGCTCCTGAGGCTTTAGTATATTCCATATCATTTCATGAGCTAAAACGGAAAAAAATAACAACTTCTAAGCTTATATACAACATAATTAATGGATGTTTCTGCAATTCCTGGTAGTTTTATGGTACTTTGAAGAAAACATCCTCACAGACTAGATGGATCAATAAGCAGAACAGCCCTGGATGGAAAGCCACAAGGTAGAATACTATATGCTTCATTTCCAGCATCTATTAAATAAAAATATGGACAAGTTGGTTGTGATGTTTAACAATATAATTGAATATGCAACTAAACTGAAAAAATTCATATTTGAGTGATTAAAACTTTTTTATCAAGATTATCAATTTCTTGCATGTTGTACACCTTCTAGAATCACACAATTGTTTCTTGAACATGTAGCCACAATTAGCTAATGACAATAAAAATAGATTATCCTGAGACTTGCCACTGTTAGTAATAATAACATATATGAGGAAAATCCAGATGGTAAAGGATGAAAGTCCACAGTGGTTCAAACAAATGAAAAATGCAAACAGCAAAAAAACAACGAGGACAAAGTCAGCTAAAATCATAAATTTAATTGTAAAATAAATAAAAGATAATCACTTTCAGACAATTCCTTTATCAGATCAATCAACGTAATGTAATTAACTTCTTTAAAAGTCCCTTTAGCCAATCACAGTCTCATATGGGTTTTAAAGGAAGATAATCCTACAACCAGATAAGCCTCCAGGTTTGAATAGCTATCTTCCTTTTAAACCCATTCTGAGAGAGAGCAAGCTCAAACACTGAGCTGGACAGCTGATCTTGAAGGAAGGACTTTGGCATCCAATAAAAATGAAGAGAAAGGAGGTGTGGTGCAGATACGAGATTGTGATTGGCTAAAGGGACTTTTAAAGAAGTTAATTGCATTACATTCATTGATCTGGTGAAGGAATTGCCTGAAAGTGCTTATCTTTTATTTATTTTACAATTAAATTTATGGTTTTAGCTGTCTTGGTCCTCATTTTTTTTTTGTTGTTTGCATTGTTAGTTATAACATATGCATGTATGTATGTATTAATTTATTTCAGATTCATAACTGGGTAAGTGGGCTGGTTAAGCAACCCTTTTCAGACACAACCCAGGCACCATGATACAAGACACAAACAGAAAATTATACATAAACTAAGGATATGCTGTCTCTCATGTCTACATAATCTCTAACCTCATCTTTTTCTATCCAGTTACCCCCTACAAACCCTTTCTCATCTTACTTTAAAAACTGCAATGTCTACACTAAAATAAAGAATTTTATCAGATGATTGTATAATACAAATGTCAGCTATAATAAGATAGAATATAATTTCTGGTGTACTGTATGTCTTGTATATTTTTGTATAATTTATTGCATAAGTTTTATATAATTTATTGTACAAGTTTTGTATAATCTCTCTATGTGGAGCTTTTCTTCCCAGGCCTCCAAGGTCTTATCCCAGTCTGACTTTCCTGGTAAACAAATATAAAATAAAACAAATAAAGGTACACAGTGTTGTACATACTATAGTAATATAGTAGAGACAATACATTTGTATGTTATTTACACTTATAAATAGAAGTTAAATTATTTGCAGTATGTAAAGATAGCATAGATATTCAGCCAGTGCTCCTTTGATAAATGTATTTGGTTACAGGAAATATGCGACTACAACTTGAGCTTTAATGTCTAGACATTGTCTCAGAAGCAAGAGTGTTTAGTACACTTGTGTTCTTTAAGTTTCTTTCTAAACCATTGATGTATCTGTTGGTGCCTCAATTCTGCAGATAGCCAAATCCAAACATCTGGACCTCACCCTGAGAGAGATGTTTTTTTTTATGTGGGAGTTTTAAAATAAAGTCTAATGTAAGAAATGCTATCATCTTGGCCATCTCTAAGTATCTAATTAGGCTCATTGATTTGTAACTTTGTTTTAAGGGGACAGTGCTCCATTTTTAATGGCTTACAGATTTGACAGCTAAGAAGAAATGTCATTTATAGGTAACCAGCTGTAGAAGTTGACAGTGATGAGTCTGGGTTTCTGCAAGAAGAATAAATCTACAGATTTGTTATTAAAATTTGTATTTTACATGTATTTGAGCTGGAATGTAAGCTTACAAGAGGGAATCAATATTTTGTTTAAAAACATCATGAGTATGAGGGTGAAGAGGTATGGAATTGCATAGTATAGTTTTTAATTGGTGGAGCATTTTGATAGATATATTTTCAGTATGCTTGGCCAGTCAAAGAGTAGGGTCTAAGTTGATCTCCATATACTTGTGTTGTGTTTTTAGTGGTAGTGGGCTGCAGTCTGTATCAGTACTAATTAGATTTATGGATTAAGGAAGTTTTGCGAAGTACCAAATATCATAATGCTGACCTTTGGTAGAATGATTAGGAGCATGCTCTTATTTATCCATGAATCTATAAAGCTAGATTGCAGTGTCTGTTAAAGAGTCAGGAAGTTCTTACATGATTCAAGGGGTACAATATAATTTACGTAAACCAGGTTGAGGTGGGGCAGGTCAATGGATGTATTATTGAAGAATAGGGGAAAATAACAACAGACCAAGTGTGGATCCTTGTGGAACTCAGATGTCAATAGCTCCTAGGTGTACTTGGAATATTTGGAGGTAACGCTGAAACCACCTTATTCTGTTTAGGTCAAAACTGAGTTTGCTAAGTTGGTAAAGGAGCAGTGTATGACTTATTGTTTGTCATAGCAATGAACAAACCCACTGTTAGCTCTGAATCATTAATATTGTTATAAATGGTGTCAGTGACCATGAATACTACTGTCATGGTATGGAAAGAATTTCTGTAACCACGTTGTTCATCACAAAGAATTTATGTGAACCCAGAGGTGATTGTATATACATTTTTTAAATATTTTTGTTAAGAGAGCATAAGTTTGAGAACATCTGTAGTCTTTGTTTCCATAGGGTTTGCTTTTTAGGAGGAGGGGAATGATATTTGACTGCTTAAAAGCTGGGGAAAATAGAAATGGTTGATGAGAGGTTAAATATATGAGAGAGAAGTGCTGGGAAGTGAAGGGAGATTCAAGAAGGTGGGGTGTAGTTCTCAGAATTTAGAGATGCCTTTTTCATTTATGTTAAAAAGAGAAATAACCCATGACTTGCTGTTTTGAATGAAGATAGTGAACACAAAGCGTTGGTATCATTTATGCAGGTAAACATGCATAAAGCACTTAGCCTGCCATGCCTAATTTTCATTGAGAGGGTACATCAGTTTCTGAGAACCTCTGTATATATGTCTCCCATGCACATAGTCCTTTGAATCCTAAATTCATAGGTTCATAGGAGGTTACTAGGCTATTGACCTTAGAGTCATTTCAATCCTAGCCAATTACTCCCATTATATTTTAAGAAAAAAAGTCTAGTCAGTTACTTATAATGACTCCCCATGTCCAAGAGGGATGTGGGAGCTATTTCCAGCAAGAATTTGCAAATTCCCATCCATTCATCCAGGCTCCTTTTGAGCAGAGTCATATATGTGTTCTGCTTAACACGAATTGGTAGCCTATTCCAGAGATGTGACAATCTCTGCGAGATTAATTTGTCTCTGCAGAATGTCCTATTTAAATCACAGGCCAGTTTTTGGTCATTGGAGCAGGTAATTCTAGTCCCACTTGACTTATGTATGTGCAGCAACTTTATCAGATTGGGGGTCAGAGATTGCTCTGTAAGCCAGGCACAAGTTTCCCTTAAGCAGCCTATACTCTACTGAGTACAATGGCAGACTTCAGTCTGTCTGTGTAAGGCATGTTCTGAAGACCCTGGATCTTCTTAGTTATAAATCTCTGGGTTCTCTCCAGTTGCTGCAGGTACTTGGTATGGTACATACCAAAGGGGGCTTTATACTCAATTATGGGCCTGATAAGGGATGACTATGGGGAGTTATAACCTCCTTTGCTCTTGAGGATATGCATTATGTGGATGATGTAATGATCTTAACAGCAGCAAGAGATGATAAAGAGTTTGTCATTCAGAGACAAAACTATTCTACAAGATTTCTTTTGTAAAGCGATATAAAATGAGATGGCATTTTAAATCATGAGAAACTGTGCTATAAAAAACTCAGTAAATACAATGTTTAAAATACATAGCAAATAAGATGGCAAGAAAGAAAACAATCTTTTGACTCCCTGAAATTTGACCTGACTTTTCTACAAAACCACATCTCTATGGTATGCAACATATCTGTTAAAGTCTTTTGTTGTTCAAGTGTGGCCAGCCTCTTGTACCTTCATTCAGTGGTGCTCTAAATTCCTGAATGGCCCAGAAAATATGCTGCTGTCCCATGGACAAGTAGGAGACCTTGATTAGGCAACCCAGTGCATAAAGCCTGTGAGCATGAAGAGCTTAGAATCCTTTCCACCAAAAGAAATTATCCCGATTTTCACATCCAACAAGTATGAACTGCTGCCCCACTCAGAGCCACAGGGGATGGAGACACAAGTATTCTCTGCAGACAAAGTGCAGAAGACTTTAACTGAAGAAAAATGTATAGTATAGATGTGGATATTGGTAGATTGTGGGCCCACAAATGCTCAGGAATCAGAAGGATGTTTAACAGTGATAAAATATGTAAAAAAGATTCCTTAGAGTACAGAAATTAAATAGTAAAGAACAGAATCTGAATGAAGGTTTGAATAATTAGATTTTTCTTAATATCGAGCCAACAGTGCCTTGCTAAAACATACAGTGTGGAACTAAACACCTACTGCCTGACCGGGCAACACAGAGTCATTGTCTTCATCAACCCCAGTTTTATATTGGGTCAGGGTGTCACATCCAACTAATCAATGTCTCCAAATTTCCTTGAGCCAGAGGTTACACCACCAAGTTTTGGGACCAAAGGGAGTCAGTATAGCTCAAAATGTTAAACATTACAGTAATGGATTATAGAATGTTTTCTCTTGTGCATGGCATCCAAAAAAGGCAAGCTAGTCTTGGGGAGAAATCTGCATATGCACACTATGTAATCATAAAGCTGGAAGATGGTGTGATTGGAAACACTGGAAGGTGAAGGGATCATTTTGCAGTGTTATATACCACTTTTGGGCTAGAGGCCATGTGATTTAGGATGCCAGACTTCCCATCACCAAATTGCTGCATGTATCATTTGACACTAACAGGACTTCACAGCTTCTGCAGTTCATTTCTACTAGAACTTACTTTTCAGGCAGTATGTGTTGTGTTATGACTGTAAGTTGACCTTTGTACCTGCTGGGCAGTAAAATGTGCTCCCTGATCTTATAAGTATAACACTGTGTCATGCTGCGAGAATTTCCAGAGAGGTGACTTATAAATACAGTGAGCCATGGTTGCACAATTAGATGCTAACTGGTGCTGTAAACTGTCATGATACAAAAACAGATAAACAAATGCATGTATTATAGTTATATACTTTCTTTCATTTAAAACAATTGTGTATGTATTAAAACATCATGAGAAAAAGATCCCTTAGATGGGATATTTCATCAGGTTAACTGTTTTCATCATTAATGATTTTATTCTACAAGACATGGAGTCAAAAGCTTCCCATTGGCTAATTTAATACCATGTGGCTAGAAACAGCCACTGTGATTTGTCCCAATGTCTCATTACTTTTAACATATTTTTTCATGTCTTGTGGCATTTTTCTAGAACCTAACTATGCATTTTATTTATTTATTTTACATTTGTTAACCAAGGGTGTCTGACTGAGCCGAAAAGGCCCTTTTTCAGCAGAGGCCCAGGGAGAAAAGCTCCACATAGAAAAATTACAGATACATTTAGTTATTTAGACATGATCAGTATACACACAAATTACAAAAGACATGTTTTTACAGTGGTATGCAGCACATCAACAGTTACAATGGAGAGAACAAACAAAAAATATTAATTTAAAAATAAAGGTAATTAATAGATTTGTGATGTACAGCTGAAATTTGGAACATAGGTAGAATACATACACAAACGAAAGACAAGACCCTAGAAGATAGAACAATGAAGCTTACGGACAGAAAGAGCTTATAAACTGTTTAATCCAAGTATTCACTCCACAGAAATCACATATGCCACTCAATAACGCTCAATGTATAAATACGTTTTCGTTTTAAAACTTCCTCAGATGTGGGCTGGTATCTACCACAATGCATTTATATACTGGTTATATTGGTGGTTTTATTAGAATACATACATAGTACACAGGTACAGTACATCCATTGTAGATTAGCCAGTGTTTGTGAGTAAGACTGAAAACTATTATTAAGTACTCTAGGTTTAGTATGTGTACCTATTTTAGTTCAGTAATACCATTCGCCAGGATTGGCAGCACAGCTAACAGGCTTCATCCTGTAGTCCACGGTTGTAAGCAAGTCACCTAACCAGATTTGATAAAAAAAACTCTCCCCAACTTTTATTAATTAAGTTGTTAAAAAAAAAAAAACTTAAGCAGTTACCAAACTGACAGGATGAAGTTAAATATTAATGTATTCTAAGATAGTAAAGACACATTTCATAGAAAGAATTAGACATTATTGTAAAAAAAAAAAAAATTGTAGAAAAAATTCTGAATGAGAGGTTTTCCTCTACAGTCCAATTTCACATGCATAGTAACTGGCAACAGTTTCTCTCTGGCCTCAGATGAGAATTGGAGGCTTAGGAAAACAATGTTTACTCTCTATTAATTACTTTGTCCAGAACTACCTTTCTGCTGCAGAGGTACAGGTTTAGATTAAATGAATGAGCTGTAGTTAAAACCTAAACACATTTTTTTCTTTGCAGACTGTCTGAGTAAATCATTTATTCTTGATACTATGAAGCACATAGACCCTGTGTTGCCTATCATGTGAATCCTGTTGCTTAACATCCTGTGGTAAAGAACAAATTTTATGATCTCTGTGATTCTGTTCATTGAAAGATGAAAGTTAAATGTTCCCTCAGGCTTTGCTACTTGTTAGCTGACATTACTGTGTTCACTTTACATGCATTATGCAGTGATGAAAAAACACTGGAAGGTAAGCAGTCCTTTTGCAGATGAAAACTGGGGGTTGCTGTGAACTTGAGGTACCCTACTAGCATGATCTCTGTAAGACTAATAACAGTACTAATGTCAGTGTTCTAAACCAGCATTAAATCTGCAGTGCAGACGAGACAAAATTTATGAGATGAGCACACAAGGAAACTACTAAGAAAGTTTACTAAATTAAGATACTTGCAGGTCAGATATCACTTTAGACCATTCTTTAAAGTTATACACTGAAAAGGCAGAACTTTCCAGTATAAATCTGTCTTTTATTTACACAAATATAAGCATGCTAAAGTTTAAAACATTTTTAGCAAATCAAATAGGAAAATACCCTGGAGCGCAAAGTAGAATGATCTGAGAGGGCGGAGTACATGAAAAGCTAATATTTGATGTATTTTTATGGGCTCCTTGGCTACCACCTTTGCTATTGGCAGTCATGTGTAAATATTCAATAATGCAATAATATTGCAATAATAATTATTGTATGATTTGTGTTAATGCTAAAAGATTACTGCAGAAATATTTAAAACTAGCATTGCTAGCAGTAGATTCTAGGATAACCAGAAAGCTTTGCCGAAAACTGCAAGAAACTGTGTGTTCAGATGTCAGTTCGTCATCTCCCCTGGATAAATCACATGCTGAAGGACAAATTATACCAAATGAAAAGTAAATTGTGAAAACAATGCCCAAAATATGTTTCTGATGACCTATAAATGCAACTGACCAAGTATACAAATTCACGACAAATAGACCTGTATGTATTACTTTACACAGCCAGAAGAACAGATTCACAATGTTAAGAATTAGGACACTTATAGTCGAGTTAAACTGCTTTCAGTCTTGAACACTCAGCTTTGCAGAGTGTGGTGAATGAAACAGTTCCAACAACTTAAATGATTTAGCATTTTCAAAAAGTAAAATAAACAAATAGAATAGCAGCTGTTAAAAAAAGTAATGTGTTGAGTGTTTAACTAGGATTTTTTGGTTCACAATACCACAGCAAGCAGTGTAGTAAGAAATATATAATTCACACAAATTTTGCAGGTGGTGAAGGGGGCAACATGTACACTAATGGCCTTCATTTTCACCTACTTTTTTGCAGCTGGAACGCACTGATTTTTACTTGACTGCCCTCTTCAAAGCTTTAAGTTGAGAAAGTGAAGAGGGGTTCGTTGCTAGGAAAACTTTAAAATTTGTGAGTATCTGTATATGTGTTAAAGCATGGGTTTCCTCTTCACTGGTTTTGTGTCTTCAGCTATCAGACTATTAGGAAGTAAAACCATGTTGTCAAGTTTAATGTACTGTTGAAAAGCAAAGTCAATGAGATGGCAGTACATCACCTCTTGTCCCTCATTATTTCATAAAAAGATTGATGTACATTTCATTGTATCAACAGCATTCAGAACTGCAGGCAAATTATTTGTCTGAGGCATAGCATAACTACAGCCTGTAGAAAATCTCTTTCTTCAAGGCAATATGACTGAAAATTAAAATTGTGAATTCAGAAGTTTGATTTGCTCCAGTCTGCCAGTGAAGTAGTTGACGTGGTTGCAAAGAGTTCTGGTTGTTTGGTGGCAAACCATTTTTTCTGCAGGTACATTTGGTTGGGGACACATGGTCGAAATGAAATTAAGCTACAGAGACATATGGCTGTCCTAGGTTGACTGCAGGCACAGAAAAGCATGCAGTTTCATGTCTATATCTTCAGTAACAAATGTATAGATTCAGGGAAAGTGATGTCTGCTGCATTTTGTGTACAGTACATGCATATGGAAATACAGCATGTAGGAGTGTGTTACAGCATTGAGTTTGACTTATGGTCCAGTATGTACTTTAGGCAATTTTCCCTGGACACTGCAGAGAGGGCGAAACAATCTACCCACACCATTAATAAATGCATTGCACGTTGTACACTACATTTCCACTGACATTAGGCATCCTGCTGCTGATGCCTGCCATATTGCTTAATTTGTCTAGGTCCCTTAGGAGGCCATGGGCATTATTTTTCCCATGTGCACTTGCTTATTGAAGTTGTATGCATGGTACTGCATGCTCCTCTCTGTCTGCAGTGAGCTTGGGAAAGCAATATATCACTGCAGCTTATTTTCCTTTGAGCCACATGCCTCAAACATGTCTTACTGCCTAACAGCCTTAACCAAGCTGTAAACCTTGAAAGGGTAAAGTATGCCATGCTTCTGCATGCTGCAAGGGAAAAATGATTAAAGTATATAAGTCAACTGAAGAGAGAGACAGAATGAAAGAGACAATATAGATATGATGAGCTATATACAGATAATATAAGTATGATGATAAAGAAGATGCAGAATTATTACTAGCCAAACAAAATGTCACCATGTCTATTTGTTCGTTCTTAGATCATAGGATCTAGTATAATGATGGTCATGTTATCGAAATAAAAAAAATGTTTATGAGTTAGTTGTGTTGAACGAGGGTTTAGTAGAAGATTGAACTGTGTCTGGTATATAAATTATTGAACATGAGGCAGTGTTACAAAAGCAGATTTAATGTC
This sequence comes from Protopterus annectens, assembly GCF_019279795.1. Lineage (NCBI taxonomy): Eukaryota > Metazoa > Chordata > Ceratodontiformes > Protopteridae > Protopterus > Protopterus annectens. The sequence goes on along the minus strand of NC_056726.1, from coordinate 1,860,142,194 downwards.
ACTGAGTGACTCTACAGGTTGTAAACTCATCAATGATGTTAGGAAAATTAGAAGACTATGGGTTCTGTCCCCACCCCAGGTGTTTTGATTCAAGTTCCAGTATCAGCTCTGCAGAACAGCACTATGGGGTGTTATACTCTTCAGGTAATCTTGCAAATTGGTAAGACATGAAAGAAGCAATCAGTATAAAGTCAGAAGGTGAACTGAGTTTGTATATCGAGATGTGCCATGTCAGATACTGAAACCTCCACAGGGAAGATGATGAGACCTGGAAGTGGAGAGGTGCTGCATGCCAGTCAAAGAGATGAGCAAAAAATAAACAAATCATGAAGACAACCAAAAGGAGATGAGAACATAGACAAGATGGAGAATGGGAAACAAGTGAAGGAATTATATGAAAGGGACAGAAGAATAAGAAGCCTCTCCCAAGGCAGATTTTTGCACACAAACATTGAAAGAGGCAGAAGCAGAGACAGACAAGGGAATTTTCTGAGGTATGTTGGAGATTTCTGGCAAGTCAAAAGTTAACTGCTGGACAAAATGAGAAATTAAACAAGCTGGATAGAAGCATTATGATGGATGGCAGAGATAAAGAGGTGGGTGGCAGGAAAACAGAGGTAATGAAAGTGACTGTAAAAAGATAGAAGCGATAAATAAGTGGACAGAAAGGACACTAAAAAGCAGGTGACTGTGATCAGGGCAGAAATAATATATTAAATGAAACAGATTCTTACCATGTGAAACACATCAAGTTTTGCAAACAATGGGAGGAACTGAATCTTTTGAAAATTATGTTTAATACAGTTGTTGGGGGGTGGGGTAGGCAGAAGGGCAAGATTCCAAGGTAAGAAATATATTTTTGTTAACTACTTAATGATATGCAATAAACTGCAGTAAATATAAGTTTGAAATCTAAGTCCAAGAATAAATGAGTAATGACTGTTGATGTAACAACTGTGGAGGCATGAAAAGGAATAAATGGAGGAAAATTATGCTAAAGAACAACCCACAGAAAAAAATGTGAAGTAAAGCTATGATGGTGGATAAGTAGCATAGTAAGGAGCTATAAGACTGCAAATTAAAAATGCTATACTATGGCAATAGAATAATAACAATAGGGAGGGAATACCACAGAATGGGAATGTTATGATATAAAAAAGATTGTGACATAAGTAATGGATAGGCATGGCATGTATCAGTGTGAAGGACAGCCAGAAGGCAATGAAATAAAGTCTTAAAATTCTCATGTTTGGGGCAAACCCATGCATATGCAAGATACAAGAGGCAGGAATCCAGAAGGGGAGGAGGGTATCTGACTGTAAGCAGCTCCAAAAGAACACAATGTTTCGCTCAGAGTATGGGCTGAGAGAAACGGTCATGCCACATGACATCAACCAGAAAGGCGGCAGGGGTGGGCAAAAACAACAAGGAGAATGCATGTGATTATGTGGAATATTGGGAATTCATCATATCCTATCAGAAGAAGAAGAAGAAGAATACAAGAAAGTTTAAAGAGGATGAATGGAGACTTTTTCTATTGCAACAGACTAAATTGAAACTAAGAGCTGGAGAGAAGATATTATGTTATAACTCCCCAAAGGAGAAATGAACAACACGGCAGGGAAGGAAAGACCAGAGCAGCATCTGCATTTTGTTGAAAACTTCAGACAACCACAGAAAAAGTGATAAAAATCAGAGCAGGTGGCTCAATCACCTGGTGGTAAAAGATGCAGGCTGCATACTGGGCAATAGGAAATACATATGGACCAAACAGGCATGAAGCAGGATGTGTATTTTTTTTTTTAATAATTGGGCACAAATTGAGCACAGACAAGATGAAATGGAATAGAGGTAATAGGAGTGGGGCTGCAATGTCACCACAGAACTAGAAAAAAGGCAGGTTGTACTGAAGAAGTGAATATAACAAAAAGATGAAACAAGAACTAACCCATGGACTGAAAGAGGGAGTGTGCCTGGACAAATGAAGGAAATGGTATCCAACTGAGAGAGACTACGCCTTCACAAGAAACATTTTGGTACAGGCTAACAAGTTAGAACAGTTCATAGGGAAGGAAAGGCTAATGGACATAATAAAACAAATCCAAATTACAGGAGCGAGACATATCAGACCATGCTTCAGTGGGAATTAAGGTAAGTATGTAGGAAGACAAAACAATGAGAAGGCAGTGGAAGTGGGTTAGGTATAAATGGAAGGAAACAGAGGACAAGGAAATGCTGTAAAATTGAAAAACTGGTCAATATAGGACAACATGAAAGACATGGAATACTGCTAGTGGGATGGGATTAGGGTCACTGTCAGGAGAAACTGATAAGCATGGAAAGAAAGAGGAGAAGGAAAAAAGAAGCATAAAGTGAGGTAATGGGTTCCTCAAAAAACTGTGAAGAACAGAATGATGGGAGCAAAGATAAGGAGCAAAAATGTAGAATTCTGGAGAAGTGAGATAGCTCAAGAGGAAGACTTAGTATGGAGAGAAAAGGATTGTAGGAAAGATTTAAACAAAATGGAGGAGTTAATACAGAAATGTAGAATATCAGAGGCCCAATGGTGGAACTACTTGGCACTCAGAGAGATATGGAAACAATACATAGAGAACAACAGGAGAAAGGAACAGACAGGAAGGAAGGGCAAAAGGAGAGAGGAAATGGAAGTGATTAGGGAGGCAAAGGCCCAAGTGAGTGAAGTAGTGATCCGCATCCCTGAAGGGGTCACAGTACTTTACTCACATGGGTATGTGCTTCCTCAAGCCCATTATGAAGGGTACCACAAATTGGCAGCTTACAAAGTCTAACAACCACTCCCAAGCTAAGTGTTTTGCATCCGGCCCCCTCCTCTGCAGGGAATGAAGCATTCCACAACTGACTGTGTCTTGCCCTCATACCCAGAATGGACATACCCATACTCCCCTGCCAGTTTGTTATTCACTAGATCTTCTATCGATCCTTGGACACCTGGTCTAGTTTTGAGCAAAATGAGTTTCATTTCAAAGTTTTCAAATGTAGTTAAAAAATGTCCTTGTGATTATCTTTGAGAGAGAGATGGTGATACTCATTTCATACTCAGATTTGCAACTTTTGGTTTTATATGTTTGTTTTTGCAGACATTTTTGCGATCATAACTAGAATGAGGGATTTGAATGTGTTCCTTGGTGTTAGAGGTTTCTTTCTTTTATTGGAGAGGTGACTGGTACTGCGATTGCATTGTAGGGAATTACTGTTAAATTTCCCATCATACTTGTGACAGAGACAGAAGTTTCAATAGAAGAGTTAAAGTAATTTTATAAGTACTTTAAGCTGCTGCTTTTGTTATATAGTCACCAAGAAGTTGACAGCTTTTAAGTTTTTGTAGGTTGTCAGAGAATACCAGGAGGATGGCTTTAGAGAAATCTCTGAATGTTGTAGGGTTGAATGGAATGTTGCATTGGGTTTGTAGGGAAATATGATAGCATGGTGGTCAGACTTAGTCATGGATGGCAGATATTCAGAGTGGACCAGGCATGTGCTATGTTAGTAAGAGAGAGGTAAAACAAATGTGGACCTCTAGTGAGGAAGTACACTACCTGTTTGAGTGACCTGATAATAATAAAGTTAAGGAACCAAATGCATACTTGTGGCTCTGAATGTTTTTCTAGTTTAGTGATGGGCAGTTGAAGCCATTTAGTATGAATGTATATGGTTAAGGACTCCAGATGGTCATGTTATGTGTCATGGCCAGCTGAAGACATAGCGGGGATTCTATAGTTGGCAGTGGAATTGCAATTGGACTTATTTATTGAAAGGAGGATGTCCAGGAGCTCCAGATTATTATAATGCTGAATTTGCTGTGAGCTAATGAGATTGTGAATGAATACAGATATGCCTTTATCTCCACCATAGGATCTCAATAAGTAATATTTGGTATATCAAAATAAGAGAAAAGTGTTATCACTACTTTGGAAGTGGGTTTCAGTAAACATACAGTTACATGTACTATTCAGAGTAAGGAAGGCCATAAGTAAAGGCATTTTCTTGTTAAGATGTGTAGTGCTGAGGAGCACACAGCTGATAAAAAACTGATCAGAATATGCTAAGTTAGAAGGTTTAGAAGACTGTCTTTACCTAGAAAAGGAACAGTGGGTAGAAAATGCCTTAACCAATCAATGGAAACAATATAAGTCATCTCAGCCAAAGTAAAAAGATCTGTCAACAGTCTCCTCTCAAGCAGACACACATTAGCTCCTCTTTGAATGACCCAAATTGTGGAGCCAGTTTTTAAAGTCAATGATTTTTATATGTGCCTCTGTGTGCCTGTGTGTGTTGTGATATCATTCATGGTGATATAAAGATATTACTTATGATTAGCCTTTTTTATGTCATAGTTACATATTAGAGAGCTGTACTATATCTAGCTTTACCTTCCCAGGGTGAAGCAACTAGGATTGTTCAGCATCATCTCTACATGGGCAATAACTATGAATCTGAGGTCCCTAATGACATCAAGCATCTTAGCACCTAAAAAATAGCTAACGGTCACCATAACCTTGCTCATTCTAGTGACTGGAATGTCAGTATATTTGACAAATGAGTCAACTGTTATTCAATCATCTGTATTGGGGGTGACATGCTCTGCTAGCCTTAGGAGCTTAGGCATGCAGTTCAGGTGCCCCTTGTTTAGAAAGAAAATAGTTGATGCAAGTGTCAGTTTTTCTGTTGAGGTAGAAGTCAGTGGCTAAGGTCTGTGCCTGATAGTGCATTGCCTAAGAAGATTGGAAAGTGATTTCTTTGGTACATTGGCATATGTGAGCTTATTGCTAGAGTTGTGTTGCAAATGGGTGGAGGTATGACTCTTTACTGGCAAAGTGGGCATGAGAGGTTTTTGTTACATTTGAATAAATATTTACACATCTAATATAATGATTTATTTTATTGAATGTATTAACTGAGGTAGGGCACTGATTGATTCTGATTAATTTCAGTCTTAGCCCAGGGACAATAATATGACCACTCATGGATTACATAAGAGTGCATAAACATGAAGTGATGTTGAATAAAATGCAAGAATATGAGATGGTACAAATACAAAACTATATACAGCAGTAATATGATAGGTAAAACTACACTGATATCAATATACATTTAAGAACAAAGCTTGCTTTACACTCTGGAAGACAGAACAATATGCATAATATGCTTGGTATATAGAAGTCTAGGGTACTAGAATTAATGCATGGCAGGATGATTTAAAAGCATTAGATATGTTATATTCTGGTCTTACCCTGTGGTCAAGTATATTAGATTGTATCTCTGAACAGCTCAAGCACTGTAACTGTAAAAAGCTCAGTAATATTTTAAATCATTTTAATTACAATGTGTTGGCATGACAAACACAATAGTGAAAATGGGAGTGATAAACGTGAAGTTAGATTTCAAGCTTCAACAATATTAAATGTAAATGTTAATGGTTTGTATACTGATGACAAATTATTAACTTTGGAATTAAATTGTGCCATTAGGCTTATAAGGTACCTGGCATAAATCTTAGTATAGCCCTTTTAGTAAGGTGATAGATGATCAATTATGGAAGTAAAGTTTGAAAAAATATTGTGAACGGCTAGACGAACATTTAAAATGCTAGTTAAAGATTATGCTAAAGTTTTTTCTTACTCTTTTATTCTGTTGTAATTATGTATCTATCATGTAAAGTTTGCATTGTTATTCTAAAATATGTATGTTTGACTGAAGTACTTCAGTGGAAATGCATGTATTAAGTTTAACAAACATGCTTGCATTTTCATTATGCTGAGCTGATTTCCAGTTGCTGCCTGACTTTGTTTCATCTAGGCCCTGCATTGGCAATCAGTTTGTAGTGGGCTGGCATGTTTCCTATAGTCTGTAGAATAACAGTTTGTAGTGGTCAGGTGTATTTGTTTACAAGGGCAGAAGACTGATCACAAATGACCAACTTCACTCTCAGCCCAGGAGAATTCAGATTTATTTGAATATAAATTTGAATCCATACAGCATAAGTAAATATAACTGCGGTGGTGGTGCTGCGGTAGCATTGTCGCCTCACAGTAAGACGTTGTCCTGTTCGATTCTTAGCTATAGCGTCTTCTGTGTGGAGACATGCATGAATGGGCGTACCTTCATTGAAGGTTGTGCGTCAGGGTCAGCAACTTGGCACGTAAAAATCTACTGCCAATCATTAGAGGACCAGAGTTCCGCTGTGGTGACCCCTAACCGGGAAAAGCCGAAAGACACAACAACAGCAGCATAAGTAAATATAGACTATGTGCAAACTGTAGAAATTTACAGTGCAAAAGTTTGTGAAGCAGTGTGTGAAGTACTTATTAATAATATGTTATAATTAAATGTAGCTATGTGGTATGCAATCATTGAGATGTATGATTTACTTCACTTGTTTAAGGCATGTGGTGCAATGGATCCTCCTTTTCCCATAGCATGTCAAGTGGCTAGCCTTTAGCTATGGGGAATGATAACAACAAATAGTGAAAAGACAAAGTTACATAATCACCAGCAACATCCCTGAAATGTTTGCCCTAAATGTTCTTGAACTATTGCTGCTTATATTCTGCTTAATTTGCTTAAATAATATGCTGGATGAATGTGACAAAACTCTGCTCTTTTAACAAGCTGATGAGTCTGTGAAGACTGGTAGAGAAGGGTGAAGGGTGAAGGCTGCCAGACTAGTCAAATAGAATTTGATACATAAATCTGGCATTTGTAAATATACATGTGAAATGCAGGCTTGTTTCTTAAATGAAAGAAAACACTGTAAAATGTGAACTTCAAGATTGTAGCAACATTGTCATCTGCTGTAAGGAAAACTAAGCCAAGCATTTCAAATGTTCTTTGAAATTTAAATTATGTTTTGTATGTTCTTTGATCTCCAGAACTTGGGGCCATTTGGTCTGGGCTATCGCATTCTTTCTATTGTTTTAACTTAAGGAATACTTACTAGAGTGTACATATGAAATGTTATTTATTGTTGTAGTTTCCAGAGCAGGAGTTAGATTGTTAAATAATGTAGCCTATTGGCCTGGGAACTGCAGACTAAGTGTCAAAATGATGTAATGTGTATACTGGGAAAACCTAAATGTCAAAATGATGTAATCTGGGAGGGCCCAGCAGAGATGTTTGTTAGTGATTTTAAAAACTATTGCTCAGAGAGAGAGAGACTGTAAGCAATTTGATCTTGGACATCTAACTCAGCACTGCCTGTTGTGTTAAGTAAGTTATCTTAGAAGTGTGTTGTCAGAACTGTAGTATGGAATTATTTTAAGTTTCTGTGTGATCTCTGAACTCTTGAATAGCACTGTGGTGTAGTAGTATTGTATTGTGTTTTAATTATTTATTATTAAATATTTGTAAACTCTTTTACCTGTGGCTGGTTTGTGTAGAGATAAGTTAAGTTCTAGAGTACATTGCATATTTATAGAGATTGTTGTACAAGACCACTCTAATAAGCCTTGACTGATTAGTCACATTGGATAATAATATTTCACAGTAATAATTGGGCACCCTTTCAAGGGCCTTTGGGTAGCTGATAATTACTAGCTGGTGGTGGCAGTAATTACTACCGTATAGTCTGGGTAAAAGGGCACAGCTGGAGAATCTGTGTCAGCCTTTCCCAGGAGTGTCTGTGAAGTTGTAAAAATACTTATCTCAAAGTGTGTGTTTGTGTGTGTGTGTGTGTGTGTGTGTGTGTGTGTGTGTGTGTGTGTGTGTGTGTGTGTGTGTGTGTGTCAGCTACTTGGACAGGGACATGAAGCACTGGTTGGACAGAGAGGATACTGGAGATTTTAGCTTGCCAGCTAGGCTGAAATCTTGACCCTATAGCTGTGCCAGTGGGGAGTCTTATTAAGGACCTGAGGAGCCATGGAGCAACCAGCCAAGGACTGACTGTGATCTCTGTGTGCTCTTAAGGGAAATTGCACTTTACTGTGTGTATTTCTTATCCTTTCCTCTCATGTGAGACACACTCTCTGATATTAGTGCTGCGGATTGAGAATCATTGATTACTGGGCCAGGGCATGGGTGTCACATATTAATTGGAGGCAGTGTGGTGGGATCCACTTCACATATTAATTGGTTTGCAGTGAGTGGGATATCCACATCACCAATAAGTTGGCAAATACTAATTGGCTTGTAGTGGTGTGGGTAGAGTGACTCCTGTAGCTTATGTACAGTGATCTCTGAAAGTATTTTGTAATCTAAATCAGCCATGCAGTGAATACTCAGAGTTCAGATCACAATTGTGTTATTTCTTTTGTTAGCTTTAGTTAGTCAGGGTGAGCAGGCAGTATGTCAGCAGAGGAGTATGCAAAGCTGACAAGGAGCCAGCTCGTGGAGATCTGCCAGGTTAGGAGACTGGTGCATGGAAACCTGACTAAGGCAGACCTGATTGCAGCCTTGGTTACAGCTGCATCAGAAAACAGCATCCAGGAGGACAATCAGACTGGCAGTGGAGATACAATATCCTTGGAAAATGGACAGCTCAACCTTTCTGTGAAGGACAATCAGACTGTCAGTGGAGATACAATATCCTCGGAGAATGGACAGTTCAACCTTTCTGCAGTGGACTTAAAAATCCAGCTGGAGCTAAAGAGACTTGAGTTGGAGGCCAGGCATTTGGAGATAGAAGCCAAAGAAAAGGAGCATCAGAGGAGGCAAGAGAGGGAAATAGTGACTCTTTGCCAGAGTCATGGAGGTAATGGAAAAGGGAGTAACTGGACCCCAGAAGCACAACAGGTCAGTAAATCTCTTCCACAATTGAAAGAGTGGGATAATTTTGATCATTTCATTCATATGTTTGAGAGGGTATGCAAACAGTATAGTGTTGAACAAAGGCTCTGGGTAGAGTTCCTGACCCCCTTACTCCATGGGAAAGCTGTAACTTTTTTATCTAAAATGCCTGACTCTGTCTGTTTTGATTATACTGCTGTAAGAAAAATATTTTAGAATGTTTTAAGATAACACCTGAAATGTACAGGAAAAAGTTTTGTGAGCATAGACGCAAGGCAGATGAAAGTGTGTGTGAATATGTTGCTGAACTGAGCACTTATTTTCATAGCTGGGTGAATGGATGTCAGGGCACCACTTCTGAAGGGCTGGCAGACCTTTTGGTGAGGGAACAGGCCCTTAGCACTTTGCCTGAGAACATGAGGATCTGGTTAGCTGATAGACAATGTGCTACTTCAGATGAGTTGGCGAAGAAGAGAGGCCTATACCCGGCAAGCAGGGCAGCCCTGCACAAGAAGGGGACCCCCAATACTGCTCATGGGTCTAAAGGAATCCATGGTGTGCAGCACAGACTGCCACAACAGAATCTGCCATAAGCAGGGGAAGCCACCAGTCCAGGTACACACCCAGGAGCTAGGCTTACATGTTTTGAATGCAACCAGTGGGGCCATGTGCATGCAGGTGTCCATGGAGGCAAGATGGGGAACCAAAGGTGAGGGAGCCAGTAAGTGGGAAAGACAAAATGCTAATAGTAGGTCATCCTGTGAAAACAGGGGTATAGAACTACCATCCTGCAGATGTCCTGAAAGGGAAGGATTTGGATGAGGCAGTACCATGTAATTATGCAGTTACATGCAGTGAGGCTAGGAGACAAGCATGTGGATCTGATAGCCTGGGGGAGACCCAGACAGACAGTATACTTGCTGCCAGGACTGGTGAGGTGGTTACTTCAGGAAGGGAGCTACTTTGTAGCAGTGAGACTGAATGTGAGCCACAGCTGCTTGTGGGTACTGATGTTCTCTTGGACAGGGTGACTGCAAAGGTAGAGGTGAGTAGTAGTACCCAGGCTGACAGTGAGGCACCACTGTCAGAGAATGCCAGACTTCCTGTGGAAGGGGAACTGGAAAGGGTTACAAGAAGAGAGTTGAGAAAGGCTCAGCTCTCAGACCCTAAATTTCAAGGCCTGAGGCAGGTAGCTAGGGAGGCACCTGATTCTCAAGGAAAGGGGGAATCAGTATACTGGGCAAAGGGTTACTATATAGAGAGTGGACCCCTGAGGGAGGGCTAGAAGGAGAGAGAGTACAGCAGTTGGTAGTGCCTAAAGCCTACCATCTGGCACTTCTAGCCATAGCCCATGATATTCCCTTTGCAGGTCATATGGGCATAAAACGTACAAAGAGGTGTATTATGTATTATGTAGGACTTCTATTGGTCTGGAATTTCCAGAGATGTAACAGGGTACTGCAAGACCTGTGAGCAGTGCAAAAAGTTAGGCAAGGCAGGAGACAAGGTGATAGTTCCTTTTATGCCTTTGCCTGTGATTGAGGAGCCATTTCAGAGAGTAGCTATGGATATTGTGGGTCCTCTGAGTACCCCAAGTTCCACAGGGAAAAAGTATATCCTAGTGGTTGCAGATTATGCTACACGATACCCTGAGGCACTGGCTTTCTCCTCCATTGAGGCAGAGAAGGTGGCAAATGCTTTGTTAGAGATTTTCAGCAGGTTGGGTTTCCCAAAAGAAATACTGACTGACCGAGGTGCCAATTTCAATTCAAACCTGCTGGCTTGTCAGTGGAAGTCCTGTGTGGTGAAGCACATAAAGAACACTCCCTACCATCCCCAGACTAATGGTCTTGTTGAGAGGATAAACACTACAATCAAGTCCATGCTATGGGCATTTGCAGATCAGTTTAAGAGGGAATGGGACAAATATTTGCCTCATTTGTTGTTTGCTTACAGAGAGGTTCCCCAGGAATCCACATTTTTTTCACTTTTTGAGTTGCTGTATGGGCATAGGGTGAGGGGACCTCTAGATTTAATTTGAGATGAATGGGAAGGTGAGTGTGAGTCTCACAAGAAGTCTGTTGTGGCATATGTCCTAAACCTCAGGACAAGGCTCAGGGAACTCATGGGCTTGGCCCAAGAGAACCTGGCAGAAGCCCAACAACAAAAGAAGGTGTGGTATGACAGGAATGCTCAAGCTAGAGAGTGTGCTGTGGGGCAGCAGGTAATGGTTCTCATTTCTGTCAGACACAACAAACTCCAAGAAGCTTGGGAGGGACCCTACAAGGTGGTAAGAAAGGTAAGTGATGTTAACTACATGGTGGAACTGCTAGACAAATGTTAACATGATGAAACCTTACCATGACAGGGAGGCCCTTGTGCTGAGAATTTGTAGTGGATTGCAGGAGGAGTCTGAGGGAGATTTGGGGACTGATCTCTTCAGTGAAGCTCGGGCTGACACCTCGGTGGAAGGGATAGCAATGTTTCAGCAGCTATCTCCTACCCAGGTTCGAGAAATCCAATCAGTGTTGCAGGAATTTGGGGATATGTTCACTGGGAAACCAGGGTGCACCCACCTGGTGCAGCACCAGGTTGATACAGGATCCCAAAGGCCTATTAGGCAGGCCCCTTATAGGGTGCCTGAGAAAGTCAGAGAGACTCTGAGGGAAGAGGTACAGGAGATGTTGGAGCTAGGGGTGATTCAAGAGTCCAACAGTCCCTGGGCCTCCCCAGTGGTGCTGATCCCAAAGAAGTATGGCAGCACCAGATTATGTGTGGACTACAGGAAATTAAATAATCACACAGAGTTGGATGCTTACCCCATGCCTAGGACAGATAAGGCCCTAGAGCAGCTGGGTGGGGCTAAGTATCTTACAACCATCAATCTTACCCAGGGTTACTGGCAGGTTCCCATAGACTCCCAGTGCTAAAAAGAAGTCAGCCTTTGTGACTCCTTTTGGCTTGTATGAGTTCACAAAGATGCCCTTTGGGATGCAGAATGCCCCAGTGACTTTCCAGATGCTGGTAGATAATATCCTAGCAGGAGCAGAAGGGTTTGCCCTTGCTTACCTAGATGATATTGCCATCTACAGCCATTCCTGGCCAGAGCACCTTCAGCATGTCAGGGAGGTACTGGGCAGACTACAGAGGGCAGGGTTAACCATTATGCCAAGCAAATGTCAGGTGGGTATTGCAGAGGTCTCCTACCTAGGACATAGAGTGGGGAGTGGTAAGATAAGGCCAGAACCTGCCAAAGTGGAAGCCATTCAGGCATGGCCTGCACCTGTTACTAAAAAGCAGGTGAGGGCATTTTTAGAGACAACAGGGTACTACAGAAAGTTAATCCCCAGTTATAGCACCATAGCTGTTCCCCTCAGAGACCTGACAAGGAACAATAGGCCAGATGAGGTAGCGTGGATCCCAGCATGTGAGCAGGCATTCCAGAAGCTTAATGAAGCTTTGGGAGGACCCCCTGTGTTAGCCAGTCCAGATTACAGAAAATAAGTTCTTGTGCAAGTGGATGCTTCAAACCATGGTGTGGGGGCTGTACTTAACCAGATTTCTTCAGAGAGGGAAGAGCACCCAGTGATTTATCTCAGTCATAGGCTCCAACCCAGGGAGGAATGCTATACAGCTGTAGAAAAGGAATGTCTAGCCATAGTGCACGCACTGCAGAAACTTCAACCTTATCTGTATGGAAGAAAATTCACTGTAATGACAGATCACAACCATCTAACATGGTTAAACAGAGCCAGCCAGCAAAATACCAAGTTGCTAAGATGGAGCCTGTGGTTGCAAGCATATGATATGTCAGTGCAGCACCGCAGTGGGGTTAGCAATGCCAATGCAGATGGGCTCTCAAGACAGGGAATGGGGTGAGGTACACTCAGATAGACCTAACCCTCTCAAGCGGCATTTATCAATGGTCACTTAAAAAACTAGCTTGAGTTCTCCAGGGCGGAGAGATGTGAATACTGGTAGAGAAGGATGAAGGCTGTCAGCCTTGTCAAATAGAATTTGATACATAATTCTGGCATTTGTAAATATAAATGTAAAATACAGGCTTGTTTCTTAAATGAAAGAAAACATTGTAAAATGTGAACTTCAAGATTATAGCAACATTGCCATCTGCTGTAAGGAAAACTAAGCCAAGCATTTCAAATGTTCTTTGAAATTAAAATTATGTTTTGTATATTCTTTGATCTCCAGAGCTCAGAGCCATTTGGTCTGGGCTATCACATTCTTTCTATTGTTTTAACTTAAGGAATAATTACTAGAGTGTACATGTGAAATGTCGTTTATTGTTGTTGTTTCCTGAGCAGGTGTTAGATTGTTAAATAATGTAGCCTGTTGGCCTGGGAACTCCAGACTAAGCGTCAACATGATGTAATGTGTATTCTGGGAAAACCTAAATGTCAAAATTATGTAATCTTGGAGGGCCCAGCCGAGATTTTTGTTAGTGATTTTAAAAACTATTACTCAGAGTGAGAGAGGGAAAGAGAGACTGTAAGTATTTTGATCTATAACATCTAACTCAGCACTGCTTATTGTCTTAAGTAAGTTATCTTAGAAGTGTGTTTTCTTGTAGAAATAACTAGGACTATAAAGATTAGACTAAGTGTTTTTTCTGTTATGTCAGAACTGTACTACGGAATTATTTTACGTTTCTGTGTGATCTCTGAACTCTTGAATAGCACAGTGGTGTAGTAGTATTGTTTTGTGTTTTAATTAATTGTTATTAAATATTTTAAAAACCTTTCACCTGTGGCTGGTTTGTGTAGAGATAAGTTAAGTTCTAGAGTGCATTACATATTTATAGAGTTTACTGTACAAGGCCACTCTAATAAGCCTTGACTGATTAGTCACACTTACCATTGGGTAATAATATTGCACAGTAATAATTGGACACCCTTTTAAGGGCCTTTGGGTAGCTGATAATTATTAGCTGGTGGTGGCAGTAATTACTACCGTATAGTCTGGGTAAAAGGGCACAGCTGGAGAATCTGTGTTAGCCTTTCCCAGGAGTGTCTGTGAAGTTGTATAAATACTTATCTCAAAGTGTGTGTGTGTGTCAGCTACTTGGGCAAGGACATGAAGCACTGGTTGGACAGAGAGGGTACTGGATATTTTAGTTTGCCAGCTAGGCTGAGAGCTGGATCCTATAGCTGTGCCAGTGGGGAGTCTTTTTGGGGACCTGGGGAGTAAGGTAGCGACCAGCCCCGGACTGATTGTGATCTATGTGCACTCTTAAGGGAAATTGCACTTTACTGTGTGTATTTGTTGTCCTTTCCTCTCATATGAGATGTCCTCTCTGGTGTTAGTGCTGAGGATAGAGGGTCCTTGATTGCTGGGCCAGGGCACAGGCATCACAGAGTCAATACTACTTGTCTGTAATAACTGTATGATGGAGTGCTTGTCTCTGGCAATTATCTGAAACACTATTTATTTCAGGTAGATATTTGTTTTTTTATAGAATAAGAACTTCAGAAGTGTATGCTACAATTACAGAAATGGCTAAAACTATCTGGCTTGTTGCTTAAATCAAACAAGATTGAGACAAACATATTTGGAAACAAGTGTTTGCCTTAGCATAGATGCTTTTTTCTAGGCATGAATGCAGAAAAGTATACAGCTGCTAATATTTTTCAAAGTATAGAGTGTGATTAACAGATGTGATGCTGTGAAGGCCTGGTGTAGAAAAATGCATGAGAATACCTTCATGTAACGTAATGAAAACAGAACATCAGGGCAGTAAAATAGATACGATTCTGTGCAAAAAGGACGAGAGATGGTGCTCAGAAGAAAAGGAACAACTCAGTATGGATAACAGTGGTAACACATTTCAAAAACTATTATATTAAGTACCAGAGCTGTCATATGAAATTGCTTAAGTGTGCAGTTAAAGAGGTCAGCTTTATTAACAGCTTTATTAACAGTACTGAAGATGCTGCAATTTCACTGAAGCATTGCTTGGAGAAGTCTTAGTGCTATAGTGGTAGCATTCCATACATAAACTACATATGTACTGTTACAGCTATATTTATCTAGCTATCCCTTTCTCTGTCTAGATCTATTTCTTTGTATCTGTATCGTGTGTGTGAAGGGAGATCCTCATAGAAATGAGAAATTTTGGAGCACAGAGACAGCAGAGACAAAATTAGTTGCCTCTCAGAGTAGTGGTAGACAGGCTATTTGGCACATAGAGAGACAGTCAGTGGGTCTACCGCATTTCATCCACAAATCCAAATGTCAGTTTTCACAATGTCCTCGACAATGTAAACATCAACATAACCTTGGCACATGCAAAAATCAAAAGTAAAATAAAAGAATAAATCATTTTTTGTTTTTGCAGTTGGGCTGTAACCCCACACCCACTTCCTACTAAATATATGTATTAACTCTGAGATCACACAATGTTCAGAAAAGGACATTTTTCCCTGCATCAACAAGTGTGTGATTTTGCACACCTGTCACCAAAATTTTATCAGTTAAACGGATGTTAGCCATATATGGATTCAATTAAATTCCTCAACAAAACTTAAAAGAAAAACAAATTAAAGTAAATAAAGCCCACCTAAGTGGGGGGTTTCATCCCCCACACCCCCAACTAAATATACCAACTCTAAGATCACACTACAGTGGAGAACAGGTCAAAGTTCACCACATTGACCAACTCACTCATTTTATGGCAAAAGCTTATGACAATCTGGACCTTCGTGAATGTAAACATTCATAGTTTCTGTCTCGTTGTTTTCCAACTCAGCTTTATAGTAATTAATTATTTTGACATATATATATATATATATATATATATATATATATATATACACACCCACACACATACAGACATATATAAATATATATTATATATATATATATATATATATATATATATATATATATATATATATAGATAGATATAGATATAGATAGATATAGATATATAGACAGATTTTGTCTGCCAGTTATCTAGTCTTTCAGCTTGTAGTATAAATTGCTTTTAATTGGTGCTGGACCCAAATAAAGTAATTCTTAAAAAGTATTACTTTATCACAAGGCCAGAAAAAAATTATATTAAGATTTATGATGTCTGGGAAAAAATGTGGATGTCATTTGTAGACACAAATTCAGAAAATTAATTTTCAACTACATGGTCGTGTAAGCCACAAGGTGAACACTATTCATCCAGTGAGTTAAATGCACAAATGCCAGTAACAAAAAAGCTTATATCTTTTATTTCTGAAGTGTCTTCTGATAAAAGTGGTGAAAATTTTCAAAATGAACCTATTAAAATCATCTGTATAATATGGATAAATTACTTTAGCTGATCCAGGATTTAGAAAACACAACTAAAGTGAAAAAACTGGGGCAGAATTCAAGAATGTATTAGGTATACATAAGGCAATTCTTATGACGTCTGAAGGAAAAAAGCAATGCTTTTGTTTAAGCATGATGTCAGCTTTTCCAGTAGGTAGGGAAATGGGGGTCTACAAGTGGGCCTTATTTTTGTTTCAATTTATTTGGTAGAGTTAAGTTCCTAATAAATGTTGTAGTGCTACATGTTGTGTCAAGTATCCCATTCAAGTTGGCACACTTTTGATATTTTCTGCCATTACTGATGAATTTGATTGGATTCATCATAACTGAGTATTGGATTTCCAGTTCTTTGTGGATGATGAATTCATAGACAGCAACTTACAAGGGTGCTGCTATGATACACTGATTTCCTGAAAGTTGACATTCTAAAGGGATAAAAAAATGTCTAGAATTCAAAAAGAGTGAAAAATCAATTTTTTATTTATTTTTTATTTTTGCAGATGGCAAGCCTCCCACACTCTCAGATTTGTATACACCAATTCCACAGTCTCACCAAATTGAAGAAAGGAGACATCTCACTAAAGAAGTGAATCATTGCTAGAGCACAATTACAAATTACAGCAGCAATGATTTCCTATGGGAAACAGCCTGTTTGGAGGCTGCAGTTAAATAGCAATTCCAGAGGGCCTGATAGATCCTGTTTCATTGCTATTTAAAGGCATCCTGTGATATTGTCTGGGTCCATTGATGCAGTGTTCTTGGCCTTAGAGAGAGGATTAAGGACCTGTACCCTAGTAATAGCAAGGAGAGTTATATTTGATGGTATCTCCTGAGGGAAGGTTGAGGGGGAGTGAAGGGTAAAGTTGGGAGCTGAATTTATCAGCCAGTAGGTTTACTATTTCTTCTTGCTAAGTATAGATGGCTCCATTTACAATGAGCTCTGCACACAATTGTATTGGCTTTGAGCTTACAGACATAGCTAAATAATGACTTGTGGTTTTCCTTGGCCCTGGAGGCTAAATTTACCTCATATTTGGCTTTGATACTCTTTATTTTTCCACTGAGTTGTTTGTTTACTTTTATGAGAGTGCTTTTATCCTGCTGGGTGCTGCAGCTCCTAATTTTTGCCATAGGATAACAGGAATAGGATCACAGGAAGTTACTAGGCTGTTGGTCCTGAGGCCCTTATAAACCTAACCAAGAGTTTAGCCCATGTTTAGACAAGTCAGCACCCAAAGCCCCTGTCCCGCAGGGAGACAGGTAGAATCCCAGGGGTGTATTTTCAATTTCCCATCCAATTGTCCAGGTTGCACTTGAAAAGGGATAATGAGGTACTCTGCTTGATGTGGAGAGGGTGTCTATTCCACAGATGGGGGAGTCTCTGGAACAAAAATCTGTCCCGCCAACAAGTCCTATTGATGTTACAGACCAGGCTGAGGTCGCACTTGTGGGTTACTCGAGTGGAGCTTGTCCTGCAGATAAGCAGCAGTCACATCAAGGCGGGGTCTGAGATTGCTTTGTATGCCAGACAGAGGTCACATCTGAGGAGTCTGTATGAAACTGAGTAGACGGACAGGGCTTTTAGCCTATCTGTATAGGGTAGATGTTTGAGGCCCTGGATGCTTCTGGAGAGGAATCTCTGTGGTCTCTCCAGCTGCTGCATGTGCTTTGTGAGGTACATACCGAAGGGGGTTTTATACTCAATAATTGGCCTTATAAGGGAAGAATACAGGGATGTTATGACCTACTTGTCCTTAGATGAGATACCCTTACTTATGAGGTGGGCCATGTAGAAAGCTTTCTGTACAACGAAAGAAATATGGTGATCAAATTCTGGTTGCTATCATCCTGGGTTCCCAAATCCCTCATGACTGATTGTGTGCTTAGGACATTGCTATTAATGTGATAATATGTGGGGATATCACTCTCCCCAAAAGGGATGATGATGCATTTTTGGCATTCACATTGAGGCCATGTTTCTGGCACCAGTCATTTATTTGGGTGAGACCCTCTTGGAGGACATCCACATCACTTGGGGAATTGATGACTGCACTCAGCTTGCATTCATCTGTAAACTTGGTCAGCCATAGCCCACTGGTTTTGGCCTGTGCCTTAGAGAAGTATATCCTGAATAACAGAGACCCCAAGACTGATCCCTGGAGTATGCCACTCATTACAGGTCTACTGCTTGAGGTGGCTTCCACTATTTCAATTAGGTGGGTTCTATCACAGAGCCATTTTGATACCTATCCAATAACATTTGGATTGATGCCTAGTTGAGATAGTTTATCTATTATGCCCAAGTGGGGAGTAGTGTCAAAGGCTTTGGCCAGGTCAAGGTAGGCAGTGTGCACTGTCTTCCCCTCATCCATGGCTTTGGTGACTGTCTCAAAGAAGTCTACTAGATTTAACAGACATGACCTCCCCTTGACAAAGCCAAACTGTTTGGGGTTAAATGTTTGGAGGTTGTCAATGCCCCTATTAATGAAGTCCATGATAATCCATTCCATGGCCTTGAAGATCAGGCTAGTTAGGCTGATGGGTCTATAATTTCCTGAATCAGTGGACACTCCACATTTGTGTAAAAGGATAACAGTGACAGTCCTCCACTCTGCTGGGACAAAGCCAGTACTCAGGTTTTGATTGAATAGGGTGCCTAATGGTGCTGCAAGTACATGCCTGAGTTCATGTAGGATGCAGCTTGGGATGTTATCAGGTCCCATGGAGGCTGTATTTTTTGCCTTTGAGAGGGCAGTGATGACCTTTTTCCTAGAGATAAGATGAGGGGAGCAAGTACTGGGGATGTCCTGGTTTACTGATGAGGGGGCATTGAAGTTTTGCTAAGTCTGTCAGCCAGTAGGTTGGCTACATCTACAGCAGTTGTGTATGTGGTGTCTTTGACCACCAGTTCTGAACAGATCTGGGTGCTTCTTTTGAGATTGTAGATGTATGTGAAGAAAGTCTGATGATTGTCTCTAGTAGATGTGGCCAATTTGGACTTGAAGTTGGCTTTAGAGGATTTCACTAGTACTTTTATTTGCTTTTTTAGGCTAAGGAGAGATTGCTTCCATTTGAGCATCTGCTCCTTCTTGGTCCTGGACAGCATTTTTTTTCCTTTTGTTATATAGTTTATTTATTGCAGATGTCCACCAGACAGGTTTACTCTTTCTTGCGGAGAATGATTTTGTCCTGTCAGGTATTCCTGATTCCATGCATCTATATAAGTTCTCGTATAGCACTTTGGTTTAGATTTGGATATTGGTGCCAGATCCAACAGAGGAAGAGGGGGATGTGAAGTTGTTTATACCATCTCTGAGGAGGTTGTAACCAGCTTTGGAGAAGTTTTTTTGTTTGACCCTAGCTAGAGGGGGCGGGGGTCAGGGGAGATGCTGACTATGAAAGTGTCCACTTTCTGGTCAGATATTACCAGGGAGGATGACACTGTAGGGGTGCTGCAGTGGTTACTCATGTTGGTTAATACTAAGTCCAAGATATTATCACCTATTGTGGGAGTATTGACTAGCTGTTCCAAGGCATTTGCATTGATAAAATCGAGGACTCTCTGAGCATTTGTATGTTGGCAAGAGTAGTTTTTCCAGTCTGTGGTTGGGTAGATAAGTCACACAGGATCAGGGTAAATGGTTGAATCTTGATAGATTCAAAGAGGTCCAGATAGGTGGAGTGGACATTTTGAGTCAAATTTGGGGGCCTGTAGCTAGGTATGATTTGAATAGGCGTCTTGTCAAAAGTTAACTGCACCTGGAGTGTCTCCTGTGCATCATACTGTTTGACCAGCCTGGAGGTGTGTGTGTGTCTTTAATATATATTGAAATTCCATCTCCTTTGGCTTTGCTACCCACAGTTTGAGGTCTGAATGTATGATAGGAAGAGTAACCAGGTAAGGCTGGGGGAGCTATCCACAGCTTTGAACCAGGTTTCTGTGGCTGCACAAATGTCAGCATCTTCCAGGGTTAAGAATACTTGCAATGAGTGCAGTTTCATGTTTAGATTCCTAGCATTTAGCAGCATGACCTTTAATTTGCCTTTTGTTGAAATGTGCATATTGGTTTTATTGACCTCCGGACTTTTCCTAAAAAGGCACTAGTGGGAAGGCAATGGCATTTGGCAGAAGCCTGAAGCCCAAGTGAGACAGATACAAGCCATGTCTAACAAAGTATCATGGTCTATCAATCATATCTTCCCAGGCTGTCAGGTATTGGACCCCCTGGAATGACACCAGAAGTTAAGCCAATTGTTAAAGTCAGTCATTTTTCTGTTTGTATTGAGGCATCATTCTGGGTGATGTTAGAATGCTGCTAAAGGCTAGGGACATACCTGCCTGGGACACATATTCAGCTCAATCATGTCTCTCTTCACATAGTCCAGGGAGGTACATCCAAAGTCGTTCACTCCAACATGGATTCTGACAGAGTCATTACAGTACCTGTTGTTCAGAGATTTGAGTGCATGTGCGATATGGTGGATTCTGGCACCTGACAGACAACTAACCATGACTTTCTCCTTAGCCAGACTGGTGAGAGGCACATCTGTGTGTCTCACAATTGAGTCTCCTCTGACTAATATGTTGGGTTTATGGTTAGGCCTTTGTGGTTGCGAGGCATAGGTGTGTGGACTATGTGTGGAATGTGGTGTAGAAGGTTGTGTAATTCGGGTCTGTTTTTGCCTCAGAGGTCTCCTTTGTTTGGGTATGTTTTTGTTGAGAACCTCCACATATGTGGGTATGTGTTGTGTAGCTGTGGGTGGTGTCTGACATGTAGTGATTGTGTTGATAACCTTCTCAGTGGCAGACATACTGTCTTGTGAGGGAGAGAGCATAGACTCTAGATTCTTAATGTAATTACTTGTCCCACAAATTGTGTTCCTATGTGGTAATAGTAAATGGCTGTCAATATACATGAGGCAGTTGCTACACTGTCTCAGGATGCCCATATCAAGCAGCCTGGCAGTAGAAACCACAGGGAATTGTCCATCCATATTTGTTAGAATCTGAGGGCGAGAGGCTAGGGACAGCTATGGGGTAGGCCTAAAGCCCAAGTGTTTATACCAAAATTAAGAGGCTTAGAATAACACTTACAATTTAAACAGGCTAAAAACAAGCAGTAATAAATGCAGCAGAAAAGATGCAATTGAACACTTTAGAGAACAAGTAGCCAAAAAAGCAAGATGAAGTAATAGAGTAGGAGGAGGAAACACAAATACTGTAAAGTGAGCTGAATAAAGTTTTTTTTTTTTTTTTGTAGAGTGGAAAGGGAGAAGGGAGGAACTGAAGATAATTCAAGGTTAAGAAACTAAGGGGGTTGGTCTTCCCAACTGTTCATTCTGTATTAAGTAGAATGAGCTAGTGAGACTGGACTGGGAAGAGTGTCTCAGATCAAATATAAAGTAGGGATGGGCAACTGCAAAGCCACCAAGTTTAAGAACAAGACAACAATAGGGAGGGAGGCTGGAGAACTATGCTATAGCTACTTACTACACTATTTTAGGCAGAAAGCTCTACATAAATGTTTATCACTACAGAAAAACAGCAGTGAGAAACTAAATTAAAGTTTTAAACAGAAAAAGGAGCAAGAAGACTCTAGAGAATGCTTTTAACTGCAAATGAATCAGTTCTATGATACACTCCTTAGCAGGAAAATCAGAACAAACAGATGCTTGGCAAATGGAGAAAATTTCCAATTGATAGCTTCCGAACAGTGAAACTAGCTACAAAAGCTTTACAAAAAGTGAGACAGTAACAAAAGTGATTTAACAGGCCCAGTAAGGCAGGCAATTGCATTACAACAGGGCAGATTAGTTTATAGAAACAAAATAGAGTAAAAAGTAGGCAGCAGACAATAACAAGTTCATAGGTTCATAGGTAGGTACTAGGCTATCTGCCCGAGGGCATTTATAAGCCTAGCCAGAGTGTGTCAGCTTTCACTGCCCCATTGATTAATTAACTGAGCCTCTGTCAAGAAGAGCCAATGAAGTTATCCCAGGGGTGTACTTTCTGTTACCCATCAAGGTTTCTCTTGAAGAGTGTTAGTGCGGGGCTCTGCCTAATGTAGCTAGGAATTTTGTTCCAAAGCATGGGGAGTCTCTGTGACAGGAATGTATCCCTCCAGCATGTTCTATTTATTGTTGTGGTGAGGTTTAGTGCACTAGAGTGAGTGGCTCGTAGTGACTTGGATTTCTTTAGGTGGAGCATGTCCATCAATTCTGAGTTGGACATGACTTTGTAAGTCAGGCAGAGACCACCTCTGAGTAAACGATATGCCACTGAATACAGACAGAGTTTTTCCAGTCAGACTGCATAGGACATATGTTTGAGGCTAGTAATCCTCTTGGTGAGGTACTTTTGTGGTCTTTCCAGCTGTTGGAAGTGTCTTGTGAGGTGCATCCCAAATGGGGCGTTGTACTCTATGATGGGTCTGATGAGTGATGAGTAGAGGGGCACTATAACCTCTTTATTTCTAGATGCAAACCCTTTAGTAATTAGATGGGCTACATAGAAGGATTTCCTAACTACTTTGGCAATATGATTGTCAAAAGAGAGTTTACTATCTACCTGGATCCCCAGATCTCTTATTACCTCTTCTGTATTAAGGGGGCTGCCACCTATGTGGTAATTCATGGGTGTTTTGTTTTTCCCAAATGGGATGACTATGCATTTTTTGGCATTTAGCTTGAAACCATGATTTTGTCACCAGATGTCCATCTCAGTAAGGCCCTTTTGGAGAATGTCTGTGTCAGCCAGAGAGTCAATTATGGCTCGCAGTTTGCAGTCATCGGCGAACTTGGTTAGCCATAGTCCACCTGTGTTTGCCTGTACTTCTAAGAAGTATATGCCGAATGGTTATGGTCCCAGGACCGAGCCTTGTGGGACACCACTTTTGATTGGTTTAGAGTTGGACCTGGAGCCTGCTATTCTTACCATGTAAATTCTGTCTGTAAGTCAGTTGACAACCCATCTCATGATGTAGGGGTTTATGTTCAGGCTGGTGAGTTTTTCTATAATTCCCCAGTGGGGAATGGTGTCAAAAGCCTTGGCTAGGTCAAGGTAGGCTGTGTGAACTACCTTCCCTCATCTATGGCCTTGGTGACTGTCTTGAAGAAGTATACCAGGTTTAGTAGGCATGATCTGCCCTTAATAAAGCCGAACTGGGTCGGGTCAAGTGTTTGGAGGTTCCCAATGTCTTTGTTAATGAGTTCCATGATGATGCACTCCATAGTCTTGCAAACCAGGCTAGTCAGGCTTATGGAGCGATAGTTACCAGGGTCAGTTGTGGCCCCTCCTTTGTGGAGCAGAATAACCATTGCTGTGTGCCATTCTATGGGCACATAGCCTATGGAGAGGCTGAGGTTGAACAGTGTGTTTAGGTGGGGGGTTAGTTTGTTCTGTAGTTCGTGCAAGACACAGTCTGGGTCACCATCTGGCCCCACTGATGCCGTAATTTTGGCTTTTGAAATGGATGTTTTCACCTGTGCGTCTGTGATTTCTGGGACACTACACTTTTCCGGTATTGTTGTGGGTCCTTTTGGGGGTGAGAGGGGGTGAAGTTTGCACTGAATCTATCTGCCAGGATGTTGGCAATATCAGTAGGTTCATTATATTTTGTGCTATTTTGCACTAGCTCAGAGCATATCTGCGAGTTGCCACTTAGATTCTTGACATAGCTAAAGAAGGCTTTGTGGTTATCTTTCGAATACTTGGCTATTTTTCTTTCGCAGTTAGCTTTGGATGATTTTATGAGGGACCTTAGTTTCTTACTGATACTGATCTTTTCTGGTCTTTTCTTCTTGGGATTTGCTTTTTTTCTGAACTAGTTTCCTCCTTCTATTGTATAGCCTGTTTATGGCAGGGGTTCACCAGACTGATTTCCTTCTCTTAGGGGAGTGAGTCTTGGTTTTGCTAGGGATGGCATGATCCATGCATCCTTGTAGATGCTCAGATAGTGCATTTGTAAAGGTTCCTGCATCTTGGACACTGTTATCCTTTAGCGTGGGGGCTGTGAAACTTACCACCTCTGTCTTAAGTAAGGTGAAGTTTGCTATAGAAAAGCTTTTCACTGTGGTTTCCTTGTGTGGTGTGGACATCCAGAGTGATTAATTTATGGTCTGATCTAACCAGTGACGGGTTGACCTCGGGTGCAGAACACCTGATGCCCATGTTGGTGATGACCAAGTCCAATATGTTTTCACCTCTGGTAAGGGAGTTTACCAGCTGATCCAGGGCATTTGAGTTGATAAATTCCAGGAAGTGCTGGACCTGAGAGTTAGTACTTGAGTTGTTTTCCCAGTTAACGGTAGGGTAATTGAAATCGCCCAATATCAGGGTGTTTGGTAGGACCTTCATGTTTTCCAGTGTCTCTAGAAAGGCGGAGTGGTGGTCCTGGGTCATGGAGGGTGATTTGTAGCAGGCCATAATTTGCATTGCAGATTTGCCCGGTTAGTTGCACATGGATGATCTCAGAGGTATCATGCTGCGCTACTAACCTGGAGGTGTAGGTATCCTTGATGAATATGGATACACCCCTCCTTTTGTGTTTTGGTCCATGTTCTGTGGCTGAAATTTGTGGTATGAGTTGTAGCCCGATAGTGCTGGGGTGCTATGTGGAGCCTCGAACCAGATTTCAGTTACTGCACAGATGTTGACGTTCTCCATACTGAGGAGTGTTTTGAACACGTGCATTTTGAGATTTAAACTCCTGGCATTGAGTAGCATAACCTTCATTTTTGTATTTGTGCTGTTTATGGAGGTGGGTTTGACTTTTGAGCCTTGCCTAAAAAAGGCACTATGGAGGCAGCAAGAGCCTTGGCCAGTATTCAAAAGCCTAGGGTGACAGGTGCAAGCCGTCTCTTGTGAAGCAACGAGGTTTGTTGAGCATGTCGTCCCAGGCTGACAGACACTAGATCCCCTTTGAATGATGCCAGAAGCTTAGCCCATTGTTGCAATTGATCATTTTTTCTTTATACTGCGGTATCATTCTTGGTGAGGGCAGGATGCTACTCACGGTCAGGGTCATACCCACCTGGGATACATGATCAGAGAGCTCTTCCGTGTCTCTTTTCATGTAGTCTAGGGAGGTACGTCTCAGGTCATTCACACCAACATGAACAATGACAGAGTCAGATTTGTACTTGTTCTGGAGTGACCTGAGTGCTTGTGTTATGTGGCGGATTCTGGCTCCCGACATGCTGCTAACAGTAACCTTCTCCTTGTCCAGCCTAGTGAGTGGGACATCAGTGTGCCTGACTATAGAGTCGCCTATTACTAGTGAGTTAGGTATGTTATTTCGCCTTAAGGGCTGTGATTGTGTGGCACACTGATTTTGTGTTTTATGTATTGTCTGGTTTGTGATGGGAGGTGCAGGTTTTTTGGGTGTCTGCTTTGGAGGTCTCTGATATTTTTGCAGGTTTTTATTTAGAGCCTCCGAGTATGATTTTGTGTATTTATGTGTATTTTTTGCTAGTGCTGGTTTAGTATGTCTATATGAGGCTGGAGGTGTGGTGCAAGTGTTAACCTTCTCCTCATGACTACCTGTTCCAGTCTTGGGGAAGAATAAGCAATAACTAGTAAAAATAAGCAAGAAAACAGGATACTTATTGTTATATATCACAGATCAGAGTTGTGGTCAGTGCCCCTCTTCCATTCAGCTCAGTGTGAAATAGCAGAAATCCTCACAAAGGTAGGTCTTAAGTACCAGAAGGTTCAAACCTGAAACAACTTTATAAAAGCTCAAAAGGACCAATGAGGTGCTTACTCCAAGCCCTAGACCAGCCAACCTTTACCAGCCAGTGGCCAATCAACACTATACTCTCACTAAAGTGAAGAATGGCTTCTGCTAATCCAAGATGGCCTAGAAAACGTGTGTAGAACAAACAGACACTGCAAACAAACAACTAGGCCCAGAGACAACAATCCTGAAAATGAATAATGCTATAGCTATTAGCCACACTACTTTAGGCAGAAAACACTACAGAAATGTTTATCAAAGCAGAAAAACAGCAGTAAGACACTAAATGAAAGTTTTAAACAGAAAAAAGGAGCACAGAGACTCTAGAGAATGCTTTTACCTGCAAACAAATCAGTTATATGATACATCCCTTGGCAGGAAAATCATAACAAACAGATGCTTAACAGTTGGAGAAAATGTCCAATTAATACCTTTCACACAGTGAAACTAGCTAAAAAAGCTTTACAAAAAGTGAGGCTTTAACTAAAATGATTTAACAGGCTCAGTAAGGCAGACAATTGCAGTACAACAGTGCAGATTAGTTTATAGCAATAAAATACAGTAAAATGTAGGCAGCAGAAAATAAAAAGTGCAATAAAAAGTAGACAGTAGGCAATAAAAAGCGCAATAAATGGTAAGAATAAGCAATAACTGGTAAAATAAGCAAGAAAACAGGATACCTATTGTTATAAATCACAGATCAGAGTTGTGGTCAGTGCCCCTCCTTCGTTCAGCTCAGTGAAATAGCAGAAACCCTCACAAAGGTAGGTCTTAAGTACCAAGTAGGTCTTATGTGCCATGATTTTCTTCCTTCTATTATAGAGCTTGTTGATTCTGTGATTCCACTGGGATGGCTTGTTTTTTGAGTTAGTTCTGTACTTCTTCCTGATAGGTACCAGATCCATTATGGTTGCATCCCCGGTTGTTGTACTGATAACCTGGTCCAGGGAGTTTCTGTTTACAAAATCCAGGAATCTCTGTACCTGTGTTTGCTGTTGTATCTGATTCACAGTTAATAGTGGGGTAATCAAGTCGCTCATGAATATGGTATTGGGTTGAATGGTGATTGTTTCCAGTAAGTTTATATACATAGTATGGATTTCCTGAGTCATGCAGGGGGACCAATAGCTTGCAAGGAAGTGGTATTGGATTATGCCTATTTTAATTTGAATGTGGAGAAGTTCAAGTGCATTGTCCTACTTGACAAGCTCTCCACTCTCCACATGGAAATCGGCATTTGTCACCTCTGAAATGTAGTATAAGGAAGAAGACTTTGCATTGTAGATGGTGTTTATATCCCAGTAGGAGAACTTGTGCAATAATTTTCTCCATTGTGCATGTCGGTTCAGTAGAGTAATGTAAGGAAAACACCTGCACAATGATCATTATACACAACATTTAATCTTAGGCAAAAGGACGAATCTTAGGCAAAAGGCTGGGAAGTAATCCCATTGCTATCTGAAAGATGAACATCTCAAAATATGACTTTCACAGTTTGCTCTTTTTTTCCTAAACTACACACATTTTTTATGTTTTTTTAGTTCAGTGAAAATATGAACCTGACAGGATATTTGAATAGATGTACTGTTTCTCTGTTCATAGTTTTATAGGAGGTTACTAGGTTATTGTCCCTAGGACCTTTATAAGCCTGGCCATGTTATATCCCTGTTCTCTTATTGACCAAGTTGTATCATCTATATTTGCAGCTTGAGTCTATGATCAGCACCAACTGCCCTTATCCAAGAGGGACATAGGTGAAAACCCAGAGTAAATTTACAGACTCCTATCCAGTTGTCCAAGTTACACTTAAATAGGGTCATTGAGGAGCACTGTTTTACATGAATTGGGAGTTTGTTCTAGAGGAGTGGCAATTTCTGGGAGACATATCTGTCTCACCAGCATGTCCTGTTAATGTCGCAGGCTAGGTTAAGATCCCTAGATGGAGTGAATCTTGTCCCATTTGACTTGCAGATGTGCAGCATTTCCATTAAGGCAGGGTCTAAAATTGCCTGTAGGCCAGGCACAAGTTGCCTCTCAGCAGCTTATAAGATAAAGAGTACAGTGACAGGGCCTTCATTCTGTCCATGTAGGTCATGTCTTGAAGGCCCTGAATTTCCTTGGTGAGAAACTTCTGAGGTCTCTGCAGCTGCTGCAGGTGTCTGGTGAGGTACATGCAAAAAGGAGCATTGTACTTTATTAGTAGACTGATGAGGGATGAGTATATGGAACTTATAACATCCTTATCTCTGGATGCGATGCCCTTGCTTATGAGATATGTAACACAGAAGGCCTTCCTTACCACTTTGGACACCTGGTGATTGAAGTTAAGGTTGCTATTAATATGCGTTCCCAAATCTCTTACCACAGAGTTTGAGCTAAGGGGGGGTACTGTTAATATTGTAATTTGTAGGGACTTCCCCTTTGCCGAAAGGGATCATAACAAATTTTTTTTGCATTTAGTTTAAGTCTGTGTCTTTGGCACCAATCACTTGTCTGTGTAAATCCTTATTGTAGATGTCAACATCATTGGGGGACTCAATGATTGTACCCAGTTTGCAGTCATCAATGAACCTGGTGAGCTACAGGCCATTTTTGCCTGGACTTCTAAGAAATAGATTCCAAATAGTAGGGAGCCCAGCAAATATCCTTGTGGTACACCACTGGTAAATGGCCTGCTTGTAGAGGTGGAATCCCCAACTTTGACTGTATGCATTCTGTCAGTGAGCCAGATGGCTACCCATCTAGTGACATATGGGTCAAGTCCCAACTGGGTGAGTTTCTCAGTAATGCCTGAGTGGGGGATTGTTCATAGGTTCATAGGTTGGTACTACGCTATCAGCCCTAGGGCCTATACAAACCTAGCCATAACAATTCCCTGGCTAGTTCTTCCCACAATATTTACTTCCCTAGACCCCTGTCTAGCAGGGCAACTGACATGATCCCAGGGGTAAATTTCCTATCTCCCATCCAGTCGTCAAGTTCCTTTTGAAGAGGGCCAAAGAGGCACTCTGCTTGACATGTGTGGGTAGTCTATTCCAGAGTCTGGGGAGTCTCTGGGTCAGGAACCTATCCCTCCAGAATGTTTTGTTCATTGTGATGACAAGGTTTAGATCCCTGGAGCATGTGGCTCTGAGGGGTTGGGATTTCTTTGTGTAGCATGTCCAACAGATCTGGGTTTGACATGGCCTTGTATGTTAAGTAGAGATTGCCTCTGAGTAGACGATATGTGACAGAGTATAGCTGGAGTTTTTTTAGACGTCAGCATAGGGCATCTGCTTTAGGCCTGTGATTCTTGTGTAAAAAGCAAAGCCTTGGCTAAGTCATTATAGGCAATATGTACTGTTTTGCCTTCATCCAGGGTTTTGGTAACATTGTCAAAGAAGTTCACAAGGTTTAAAAAGCATGATCTACCCTTAACAAAGGTTCCATTTATTTATTTACTTATTTTTATCTCCTGCAATTGTTAAGTCTTTATCTAGCCTCTTTTACAATATTTTTATTTACTAATGCACTGCAGATTACATTAAAATAGTTTTTTTTAGAGATAAAGAATGTTTTTTTCTTCATTTTTGCTTCTATTGTAGTTAATCATAACTTCAGTTTTGCTTCTTGACAACTTTAGTTTTTCTTCTTGAATCTTGTTACGTGCAGGGAAACTGATTTACATTTCTCAAAAAATGAAATTCCGCTCTCATAAAATGAAATCTGGAAATTATATCTTTGATTTTTTAAGTATAATTTTCCATCTTACCATGATTTCATTATAATTTTCCAGTTGATCTACATACATAAGTATGCAAAATTAAAACAAATTGTAGTTACTGCCCCCTCAATAAAGCAAGCTGATTGTATTACAAACAGTAAATATGAGAAGAAACATAGGTTTGGGAGAAGGACGACTGTGATTTAAAATCTCAAATTCTATGAAAGTCGTGTTTTTTTTAGTAATTCGGAGCTCAAATTATGCATTTACTGGTGATCTTTTAAAGTCTGACCATAACATAATTCAATCAACTATACCACTGAAAAATAATTTTCTTGAAATGTCATCATGCAACAAATGCATGCAATGATGAAATGTATAACACCCACATTATATATAGATATCTATATAGCTATATATATATATATGTATATATATATATATGTATATATATATATATATTTATATATGTATATATATAGATATATATATATATATATATATATATATATATATATATATATATATATATATATATATGGGTCCACTTTTGAATCTCTTTTTTATCAAATACCTTTTTATTGAAAACTTTTCTGGTATAAAAACAAAACAAAAAGAATAACAAGACAATTACATGTGGTACAGTTGATGTTACATTGTACATTCATAAACATGTAATGATAGCTATTCCCCATTATGCTAATAGCATTCATATTTTGTAGAAAACTATAGCATTATCACACTAATATAATTAAATTATAAGTTTGTCTAAAAGTTTTTCATATGGCATATTTATTATACCAACTTTACTACAGTGAGCTATAATATATGCATAACATCAACCTATAATATGATAACATTCTATTCTACTAAAAACTTATATACATATATACATATAAAGGGTCCACTTTTGAATCTCAAAATACTGAAATGTTGAATTTCAGTATTTTGAGATCAGAATTTTGGAAGTGCAGTAGTTCGAAACTGCACTTTAATGAATCTAAGTTTCCCAAATCTGTGGTAGGTGTGGTATGGAGTTGTTATTTGCTGCCTCTTTAATGGCATTGTGGTCTGGGATTTCCACATGGCAGCCAATGTCTGGTTATGTATGGAGATTCAGGTACGTGTTTAGCTTTTTTAGGATTTTAGGTAGAAATGTGCTAAGGGAGCCGCGGTGGTGCAGCGGTAGCATTGTCGCCTTACAGCAAGAGGTTCTCCCGTTCAATTCTCAGCTGGAGCGCCTTCTGTGTGAAGTCTCATGTCCTCCCCACAGTCGAGTGGCATTCAAAAGACAAGCGTGAATGGGCGTGCCTTTGTTGAAGGTCGGGCGTCGGGCTGGTACCTTAGCACCATAAAAATCGACTGCCAATCATTAGTGGACCAGAGTTCTGCTGTGGCGACCCCTAACCGGGAAAAGCTGAAAGAAAAACAAGGTAGAAATGTGTTCGTTTTTACTTTTTGTGGGGAGTTTTATGTGTGGGTTGGGGTAAGCAGGTGGAAAGTGTGCGTGTTAGTGCTGAAAGTGGTGATTTTTGTACATGTGTAGTGTGTGTGTGTTATTAGTGAGTATAAGTATGACAGAGTGCAATGGGAGTGCAGGGCATGTACAAGTAGTTTTTGTTTTTTTTTTTGAGTTATTGCGACCTTGCATAAATCTGCAAATCAAACAAGTAATAATACAAGGCAAATTGTAATATTAAAGTAATAAAACAAGACACTGCAGTTAAATAATAAATAACAAATTCATATTTTTTATTAGTTGGTTTACAATAGAGAAGCAGTACTGACAATATCTATATATACATTTCAACAATATTTATAAAGTAAAGGTGGAAAACTAAACTTAAGATGGTATTTATAATCAGCTAGGGTGACACTAATAGAGGTCACAGTAGGAATA
Source organism: Protopterus annectens (assembly GCF_019279795.1). Classification (NCBI taxonomy): domain Eukaryota; kingdom Metazoa; phylum Chordata; order Ceratodontiformes; family Protopteridae; genus Protopterus; species Protopterus annectens. Next base: position 1,860,110,774 of record NC_056726.1, on the reverse strand, counting down.
TTAGGGGTAGTAATGTAGAGGAGGAGGTAAAAGGAAAGAAACATTAATGAAGTAGGTGGAGTTTGGGGTAAAGTGGAAAAGAGAAGGCAAGTGACATATGTGCATTAAGTGGAAGAGAGGAGGGATAAGCAAGACAAGATGGGATGAAAGAGTAAAGAGACAGAAGTGAGATATGAGTAAAAAGGGATGTATTCTCTTATATACGTTCCATATATATTGTGAGGGAAGTAAAGGTACTGCCCTCTAAGTATGGAGATGCTTGTGTGCTAATGTTTTGCAAGCAGACTAAGTTATCATTAGGAGCATGTTAGCAGTAGCATTGTCAAAGTCATAGCTGCCTCATCGCGTGCTCAATGCCAAACTCTAAGCTTGTGCCTCAGCATAAAAAAAATGTCCATTGATCCGTTCTCTGACCTGTCATGCATCACACTTCCTCCTGAGCCTAAGCACCAGGTCCTATTCTTCCTTTCTCAACTGGAAGTGCAAAAAAGTAGTTCACTACATGTTATGCCAAAAACAAACTGTTGAAGTGTGCACTTTGCTTCAGTCTTGCAGGTATGAAATGAATGCAGATTGTACCCCCAATACCTTGCACCTGGAACAGCTCTCCCCTTCAGACCACCTTAGTTACCCTTCTGGGTATTGTTGTGTAGGGAGAAAAATGTACAAGCCTTAATGTTTTATTCTGTCTTCTGTAACCACTGCAAAATTTGGTGAGAGTTCAGTGCTAGCAGGCAGAGGCAATATTCTAGCATGGTGGTAGTACATTAATGGTAATAGCTCTTCTAGCTTCTAATGTAAATAAGTCGAAATTTTGTAAGTAACTTGAAGTTGGGTGAGTACATTTTGAGTCTGGGATTCAATGTGGGCAGAAAACTAAGACTTTGACCTAGGAGCAGGGCAAGATATTTGTCCTGCATGATGTATGACAATTGTTATGAATGCCTTCTATTTGTCCAAAATAACAGTTATTTATTTATTTATTTTATTTATTTTACATTTGTTAACCGGGTTAGTCTGGCTGAGATTTTGGCTCATTTTCAGCAGAGACCCGGGGAGAAAAGCTCCTCGGGACTAGAATAGACTTTATTAAATTTTAGTAACATAGTAGTAGCAATCAGCTATAGGATCTTACAAGCAGAGACCTGGAGAGAAAAAAAAGTTCCTCAGGCAATTAAATTATACACAGTATTAACAACTGGCAGACAAGTATGTGAGTTGTTACAAACAAGGTTTGAAACAATTAGCAGAAGAAAATGTGACTAGTTACAATATTATTTAAGCTGCTTAGCGCAAAATGAGTTAATATGCAGATGCTTATTTAAAGTGGGTAGGATCTAGTTGTATAGGAGTTTGGAAACAAGAAAGGAAAGTAAGAATGGCTAGAAGGAGATGTAGGGGAGATAGAGTATAGGAGACAGACTAGACAGGTAGGTTGTTTTTTGACTGTAAGAATTAAAAGTGGTTGGAGATAGAGGAAGGGAAGAGGTAAAGAAGCAGGGGAATAGGGTTAGAGATACATTAAGAGTGAGGGGGTGAAATAGGTGAAAGGATAGTGGTTTCAGGGTGGTTGGCTACAGTGGCAAGACAACTTTATTTTTTAGGTATTTCCTTGTGGCTAATTCAAAGCTTTTGCTCTGCTGGAGGGATTTTATTTCCAAGGGGAGTTGGTTCCAGGATGTAGCTGGGTTATAGTTATAGAGAAGGCAGCCTATTTTGGTTTAGGGTTTGTAGATGTCTAATAATTCTTGATTTGAGCTGGTTAGCATCCTAGCAGGGAAATATTTTGATATGATAGTGGAGAGGCTGGGGCAGAAGGAGGGTAGATAGAGGATAGAGTAGATGATTTGTAGTTGGTATAGTTGGAGCAGCTGAGGGAATTCTAGCCAGTCTAGTTGTTGTAGTGCTAAGCAGTGGTGTGACTTGTGGGTTTGGTTAGCTGCAAATCTGGCGATCTTATTATAGGTAGTTTCAAGCTTGGAAGTAAGTGAATAATTTAGGTTTTTGAATATGTGGCAGCTGTACAGAAGTGTTGGGAGTAATAAAGCCTGGGAGAGAGTTATCTGGGCAGTGTTAGTTAAGTATTTCTTGATGACACTTGTACTACTGATCATGTTTTTTATTTTCAAGGTGTCCAAGATTCTGATGAGTTATTTTTACCGAGTTTGTAATATGGAGATCAAACCTAAGCTAATCATCTATTGTAACACCTAGCAATTTAATACTAGATTCAGCTGAGATGATAGTGTTGGCATGTTAATTGGCATGGCTGTTAATTTTCTGTTATCTAACACAAGTTATAGATATAAGGGCTAGTTTTCTATTTGTCCTAAATAACTTGGCTGTTTATTTTTGTTATCTAATACCAGTTATAGGGGCTAGTTTTCTATTTGTCCAAAATAACATGGCTGTTAATTTTCTGTTATCTAACACAAGTTATAGTTAGAAGGGCTAGTTTTCTATTTGTTCTAAATAACATGGCTGTTTATTTTGTTATCTAATACCAGTTATAGGGGCTAGTTTTCTATTTGTCCTAAATAACATGGCTGTTAATTTTCTGTTATCTAATACCAGTTAGAGGAGCTAGTTTTCTATTTGTCCTAAATTATTTATTTTATTTTATTTTATCTTACATTTGATAACCGGGGGTGTTTGACTGAGCCGAAAAGGCCCTTTTTCAGCAGAGGCTTGGGGAGAAAAGCTCCACATAGAAAAATAATTACAGATACATTTAGATATTTAGACATGATCAGTATACACACAAATTACAATAGACATGTTTTTACAGTGGTATGCAGCACATCAACAGTTACAGTGGAGAGAAGAAACAAGAAAATATTAATTTAAAAATAAAAGTAATAGATTTGTGGCGTACAGTGGAAATTTGGAACATAGGTAGAATACATACATAGTACATAAATAATACAGTTGTTAATTTCCTGATATGTAATACCAGTTATACGGTCTACTTTTCTATATGTCCTGAATAACATGGCTGTTAATTTTCTGTTATCTAATACCAGTTATAGGGGCTAGCATGGCTCTCCCTTTAGGAAACCCAAACACAGGGGTGGACATAAACACAAGAGACATAACAAATGTGCAGACTTTACTCTAAATCATGACAACAAGTAGTATCCAATAATGTCCTCCATATCACCTCTCAGCCTTTCACTCCTGAACAATTGGATTTACTTAATAAAGGTTTAACTTTTGTACCAGCTTTTTTTGTGGCAGAAAATGATTTTGTGTCGGATTTATATTCCTGGGAGAACATTAAACCTAAAACTATTTTTTGATGAAAATGATGACACTTGTACTACTGATCATGTTTTTTATTTTCAGAGATTGAATTTTGTGCCACCTATGCATCCGGTGGTACAAGTATTTTTACATAATGTTCTCAAAGATCTACACATATACCATGGGGAAACCCAGGTCAAACCACATATCCTCTCAAAGATCCAAAAAAGGGCACTGATGGAACTTAGATCCAACACAAATATTGTTATTGCACCGGCGGACAAAAAGGGGGGACTATTGTGGTGATGGATTTTGACACTTATAATAATGAAGTCTTAAGACAACTTGACAATCGCTTGTTTATATGGTAATGTGATTGGACCCCAACAATACATTGAAACATCAGATTGATGACTTCCTTACGTTGGCTGTGGATGAAGGGATTATATCTAACAACACTGCCAAACATCTTACTGTAGCCAATCCCAAAAGGCAATATTTATATTTGCTACCCAAAATCCAAAAATCATTAACCAACCCTCTGGGAAGACCGATTGTTTTGGGTAGGGGATCATTAACAGAACCTCTGGCGGTTTTCCTAACACAATACTTAAAACCTCTGTTGCCCCTGGTGAGATCTAGAATATAGGATATTACGGAATTTCTACAAATACTATCAGATGCTCAGGTTGAACCCCATTGGTTTTTCTGTATGCTAGATGTGGCCTCCCTATACATCGACATCCCTCACTGGGCTGGCCTTTTGGCCATAGAGTACTGGTTGGGTGTTGCCAAACTATATCCTCCAAGTTTTAACACATTGTTACTACTTATGAAGGAACATGTTTTGACCAAAAATGTTTTTTACTACCAGGAAAAATGCATCTGACAAACCAGGGGTACAGCTATGGGGGCATCCTTTGCCCCCATTTATGCCGACTTATTCATCACATATGTAGAAAAACATATTATATATGATCCTCACATAATTTGTTTTTGCCAGAAATGGATATCTGGCAGCGTTATTTGGATGACTGTTGGCTTATTTGGAAGGGTGATTTGGAATATCTCCAAGAATTTGTGGAATACCTGAATGGTAACAAATGGGGGATTGAATTCACCTGTACATACGATCTAAACCAAATCACGTTTTTGGATGTTTTAATTACCAAAAATGTGGATGGTACTTTGGATACGCAGGTTTTCCGCAAATGATCTGAATATAATTCCCTCCTACGTGCGTCAAGCTACCATCCACCACATGTCATTCACAATATACCAAAAATCTCAGTTTATGAGAATTAAATGCGTTTGTTCTGGTCACGATAAATATGACCATCACAAAACAGATATGGTCAGGAGATTTAAGGAACGGGGGTAAAAACCTGGAGTTATTACCATGGCATGTAGGGAGGTCAGTGGTATGGCAAGACAGGAATTGTTACAATATAAACATAAAGTTAACGATTCAGCCCCTATTAGATTGATTACTATATATGGGTGTAACACAGGCATTTTCTGTGATGCGGTACAACACAATTGGAACATCTTACAGGCAGATGAGAAAATCAGGGCTTTGATTGATGACAGATGTCGATTTGGGTTTAGGAGGGGAAGGACGTTGGCATTCCACTTTAATCATTATAAGGTGGGAGCCCGGGTGGTTGCCCCAAACACACAGTCCACTCTTATGGGTGATGTACTTCAGGGATGTTATAGCTGTGACCATTGTGTACATTGCAACAGACTAAATCAGACCAAAATATTTAGCAGTAGCAACACCAGTCAGGTTTATGATATCAAATTTTTTTGCCAGTTGTTCATCTGACTGGGTTATATACCTATCCACTTGCTCATGCTCGGCCTTCTATGTGGGCCAAATGTCCAGGCCCGTGAAATTCAGGATCAGTCAGCATTTAAGTGACATCAAACTAAAAAAGCATACAAATGCATTTTACAAATGTGGTTATTCATCCATCAGCAACTTTTAGATTCACTGTCATTAATATTATCAAGGGAGCTAGAAGAAACAAAATTGGCTGGCACAATATACTTAATAGTAAAGAAAAAAGATGGATTATTAAGCTAGGTGCCTTAATTCCTCCTGGGCTAAATGAAGTATTGTGAGCAGCCAATGGGTGTTCTCTTTTAATGGATGGGTGTGTATATAAGGAGTGTTGATTTTCATTTATGGTTACACTGAGGAAGGCTTGAAAATTTATGCCGAAACCGGTCTGTCTTTATGTGATAACTTTATAATAAAATTACACTTTATACACCTTGGTGCTGGCGTTTTGTTTTTTGGATCACTGAATAACATGGCTGTTGATTTTCTGTTATCTAATACCAGTTATAGGGGCTAGTTTTCTATTTGTCCTGAATAACATGGCTGTTAATTTTCTGTTATCTAATACCAGTTATAGGGACTCATTTTCTATTTGTCCTGAATAACATGGCTGTTAAATTTTCTGTTATCTAATACCAGTTATAGGGGCTAGTTTTCTGGTTGTCCTGAATAACATGGTTGTTAATTTTCTGTTATCTAATACCAGTTATAGGGGCTAGTTTTCTATTTGTCCTGAATAACATGGCTGTTAATTTTCTGTTATCTAATACCAGTTATAGGGGCTCATTTTCTATTTGTCCTGAATAACATGGCTGTTAATTTTCTGTTATCTAATACCAGTTATAGGGGCTAGTTTTCCATTTGTCCTGAGGCTGTTAAATTTTTTATTATCTAATACCAGTTATAGGGGCTAGTTTTCCATTTGTCCTGAGGCTGTTTATTTTCTGTTATCTAATGCCAGTTATAGGGGCTCATTTTCTGTTTGTCCTGAATAACATGGCTGTTAAATTTTCTATTATCTAATACCAGTTATAGGAGCTAGTTTTCTATTTGTCCTGAATAACATGGCTGTTAATTTTCTGTTATCTAATACCAGTTATAGGGGCTCATTTTCTATTTGTCCTGAATAACATGGCTGTTTATTTTCTGTTATCTAATACTAGTTATAGGGGCTAGTTTTTTAGCTGTCCTGAATAACATGGCTGTTAATTTTTTATCTAATACCATTTATAGCGGAGAGTTTCCCATTTGTCCTGGGTGGCCTGATGGTTAAGGTGTTTGCCTTACAAACACAAGGTGCATGGTTTGAGTCTCACAAGAGATAATTGGCTAGGCTTAAAATGGCTCACAAGAGCAGTTAGCTTAGTACCTACCTATGAACCTATAACATGGCTGTTAATTGTCTTCTATTTAATATCAATTTATTCTTGTTGAACCAGGTCCATGGTGGCTGAAAGTATTTTTGCAATAAGTCTGAGATCTCTTGATGTACTGCTGATGTTCTGGTAATATCAATGTCATCAGCATTAAGTATAACATTTAAGTTAATTAAATCCTGTGGGACATCATTAATAAATAATGAGAAAATCAGTGGGCCTAATACAGATACCTGTAACACCCTGTAGACGTTGACATTGGTTTTATGTTGTTATACTCAGCTGACAAAGTGAGTGTTCTATCCTACAGGTAACTCTGAAATCAGTTACAAACTTCATTGAAGAAGTGGGACTTTTTGGGCATGATTCCAAAACACTTAGTCTCAGTGTTAGTGACCACTTACTCTGATAGCAGGTCTTATAGAATCTATCCCCAGATGTAATCCTTTTTATAGCTAGAACTTACACTGAAGTAAGTCACTTACACTGACAGCAAGTTTTTCAGAATCTGACCCTATAAGTTTTTATAGGAGAATGCTAAGGTGTAGACACTCAAATGCTCTTTTTAGGTCAATGAAAAGTGTACCAGTAAGTTTTTCTTTGTTTTCTGATGTTATATATCCATGCTCTTTATGTGAGAGGATGTCATACTGAAAGATACAGTCTATGATTTGCTTGTATAAATGCTTTAAAGATATTAGCTAAAGTGCCTAGTTTGGCTGCTGGTCTACAGTCTTTTGCTGTTTTAGAAAGTATGGCCATAGGATGTGGCCTGAGGGTTGCTTTCGTGTGCAATGGTCTGTTACCGATTGACCATATATTGAGAGGTTAAGAATTTGGCCAACTAAGTAGTCTTTACCAAGCCACTGTATTATAGACACACACACACACACACACACACACACACACACACACACACACACACACACACACACACACACACACACACACACATACACACACACCATCATCATCATCTCTCTCTCTCTCTCTCTCTGTATGTGTATATATATATATATATATATATATATATATATATATATATATATATATATATACACACACACACACACACACACACTCACATGTGCACCACTATAGCTCTTTCAGTAGACAGTTTTGCATTGTAATAAATTTGACTCTGAATTTTATGAGCAGTCTAATTTATTAAATGCAGCGTATTTGCATAAATCTTCAAAATAAGCTATCTTTTCGTTTTTCAGCAAATTCTATACTCCTATTGTGGTGTGATCTGGGAATCATAAGTTGGGTTTTTAGATTCATTTTTCTCATAGTGGCCATATACAGTGTCAAACTTACATTTCATAAGAAAGGTTATTAAAAAGTGGTGTATTTACAGCTATGTTTGTATCTTCCTTCTCATTGTCTCTTCAAATCCTATCTATCTGAGTTTATATGATTCCATTTTATTTCTTCATAGCCCATTTCATCAATTTCAGTTCCCTGACAGTTTTTCACCAAGGTGAGGTATTCATCATTCAGAAGCCACATGGAATTGGACATTATCCTTTAAGTAATGTAACTGAAATGGAAATGGAGATAATGTATTTATATTGCTCAAGTTGTTCTTCCTTTTTTCTGGTAGTTATGTATGCTTGGTAGCAATAAATATAAGTAGCTGGGTATGTGTATGATGGGAATGCAACATGTTTTGTTAATTATAGGGTTTCTGTTGATTAGGTGACTGCAAAGGGATATCTATGAGTTTGTATATTTGCCACCTGGGCTCTCTGAAGAGGAATTGAGAAAGGTATAGAGGTGGGGAATATCGCTTATGGACAGGGACAATCTGTAAGATACTCAATGCATAGGCACAAATCCATACCATCCTCTTACCCCTTAGGGGCCATATACTGGGTAATTTTTTTTTTTTTTTGGTTAGGCTTGTAAGGCCTCTTAAGCCATTAGCCTTGTAATCTCCTATGAACCTATGGAAACACTTTACAGCTCAGCAATGCACTGAGACTACCCACAAGTGACTTCTTGGTCAGGAATTAGAGGCTTTCTTTCATTTTTTTTTCTCTTTCATTTCTTGGCTGCTTCACTCTTGAGGTAAACTTCTTGATGCAGATGTCTGACAGACATAACAAACTAATTATAATCAGTGACCCAACCATAATCCTTTAGGATTTACATGGTTACCTGACAATAGAAACTGTTAAGAGTTCTGTGACAGGAATAACTAAGTATGCGGGGGGAAAATATTAAAATTAGTGAAATAGTTGCATTCAGAAGAGAAAACTGGAATGCTAGGATTTGTGAGTGACTACAAAGAGGAACTTTACATCCATTTAAATAGTTTAATAAATGTCATCACAAACTAGATTTGAAATGTTCCTATATTTTTCTTGCTTTATAGTATTGAGTAATGGAGAGGACAGCTTACTGAAAATAAACCACCATGATATATATCAGTAAGATATACTTGCTTTACATGCTTTATATATGTATATATATATATATATATATATATATATATATATATATATATATATATATATATATATATATATATATTAACACCCTACTACCTACTCCCAACTATACCATCCTTATTCAGCTTTTTATAGACTACCTACCACTTTATCTCACTGTATCAATTTTCAGTCTGTCCAAATCTGTACCAATCATACCTGTCCCCTCCCACCCCTTTCACCTTTCCTGCATCTTGCCCTTCCTACTAAATAAATATTATCAGCCAGTTGCAACCTTTAGCAAAAAACTCCATCACAGTCAACAAAACAAGATATGAGTGCCTATGTAAGTATGTGATACAAATGAACTACCAGCGCAGGGCTAGCCACCCAGTGGTGTAATCCTTGCCTATAGATGATTGTCACAGTTGAAGTGGTACCCCGACCTCATGTGCAAAAATGTGAAAAGGGATTGAGGACTGATGGATGAATACAACCTGAAAATGTGGAAAATTCACACTTCTTGACTACTGGAACAGTCCCAAGAATTAAAACTGATTGTAGTCCAACAATAGAAAACTATAAAATTAATTAAATTCATTCTTTCAGATATAAGAAAGGAAATCTCAACCCAGGACTATTTTTTTTATTCAAAAGTAATAAAACCTTTTCAGAAAAGGTATATGAAATAATCTTGGAATATATGTACAATATAGAAAAGCTAAGAACAGGGACATAATGACTTTGAACAATTTAGATTCTCAGTGGTCTGCAACTCCAATTAGAAGTACTCTGTATAACTGAAAGGAGGCGCATAATTATTTTGCGCAGACTAATTATTCTCTGAAAAGACCAATATCACTGATTGCAAAATACCTATCATTTGTGGGAAAAAAGAAGATTTGAAATGTACCTGTTCAAAGCCTAATGGTCTGTACTCTATGGCCAATATTTGATGAAATAATGGTTGTGCTGTTGCTATTTTTGTTTAAAGGAAATAATAATGATCCTCAGTTTAGTCCCTCAGAAATAAAAGTATTAAGGCTTTCATAACTTTCCCAGTTTAGATTTAAAAATGAAATCAAGCTCTGTACAACCTGTTGAATTTTGTGAGAAAAATCCAGATCATCTACAGAAAAATACATAGTTTATAGAATAATACATTTGGGGTAGCAGCTAACAGTTATGAAAAGACATTCTATACTCCCTCTGCAGAAAAATATAACCCAAACAAAATTATCCAAGTGATTCACTGGTAGGGCTATGATTATTTATTATACTATAATAAAGCCTAGGCTTGAGGATGGACTAATAATCATTTAAATAATTTAAGAACAATGGTAACATGTTTGCTTTACATTAAGTATGCTAATTGTATTTCAACAGTTTTCTTTTTATAAGTTCCATTTTGTTCTAAATTAAATGTTACAATGTAAGAGCGTTCAATCTCGCCGTTTATTCTTACACACGGGTTCAGAGCCGATCCTCGGCTCCGAGTTGGCCGAATTGCAAAGCTCTGAATCTCAGAGAAGCTCAAGACCAGCCCATATCCCACAATCCTCCCTGCCATTACTCAGATCTAGTTTGCCGCTGCAACAGATCGGATCGAGGAGAGCTCGGACTAGATAGAAATTTGAGTTGTTGTTAATATTTTCAGATAAGAATTCTAAATTTTCTTGCTGATACTTCTTTATAGTTAGTAGTTATTGTAGAAGTGCTGTGTGTGTGTGATATATATATATATATATATATATATATATATATATATATATATATATATATATGTATACACCCATTTTTCTTCTTCAGACACCCTTGTGGCCTAACCCTTTTTCTTGGGTGTGGTTTTTTGTGAGTGTTTTCTGTATATAACCTGTTTTATATACATATATTGCTATAGGATTAGTATTTTTTTTCTATTATCATAGTTATTGTCATTATTACTGTACTATGTCAGAAAAAGCCAAATCTGGCTTTAAAAGATGTCAGTGTGGGCAGAAAATGTCCATTACTGACAATCATGCTTCCTGTGTCTACTGTCTTGGCCCTCTCCATCTCCAAGAGGATTGCTCTATTTTCCATTCCTTTAGTGGGAGGGTCATGTCAGATAGATGCAGGAAGCTTATTGACAGAGGATTGTTGAAGCCGGCCTTTCAAGAGGCTTTGGACAAGTCGGATCAGGCTTCTAAATCCTCGAAGGGGACCCGAAGGGGTCGAAGATGTTGGAGCCCATGTCATCGGCTCCGAGTTCATCTTCTCGGGTTCGTTCGCTGGTTCCACAGATATCGGGGCCGAGCGTCGAACATTTATCTTTTCCTGAGCCCCAGATCTTGGAACCGGTGTCGGAACTGCCACCACCGTCCATTCTTCGGTCGGTGCCATCTTCGGTTCCTTCGACCCATTCTTCTAGACCCTTGTCTGACACAGATGTGGATCATATCATGCAGAAACTCATGGAGAACACGGCCCTTTCCAAGTTAATTGCAGTTTCCTCCCAGTTGGTGTCGAAACTAGAAGGCCCCCCCATATCTCCAACGGGTCCTCCTTCGAGACCCATCCAGATCTTGGAGCCGGGAGAAGATGACCTGATGATAGTGGAGCCCTCGGTGCCAAAACCGTCCATTGCACAATTGACACCTTTGACTTCGACTCCTTCAGAACCGTTAGGGGAGTCGCGGAGCCGACGGTCTTTGCTCAGTTCCGGGACCGAGAGTCATAGGTTCATAGGTTCATAGGTTCATACTAGGCTATCTGCCCAAAGGCATTTATAAGCCTAGCCCATAGTTATTTGGCTTTCGCCACCCCTTTAGTTTGAATAAAACTATGCCTATTATTTTGCTGTGCCTCTGTCAAGCAGTGACACTGCGATCTCCCAGCCATTGGTCAAGATTCCTCTTGAACAAGGCCAGCGAGGTGCTCTGCCTCACATGTACCGGGATTTTGTTCCACAGCATATGGAGTCTCTGGGTGATGAATCTGTCCCTCCAGCACGTTCTATTAATAACCATGTCAAGGTTTAAGTCTCCCACCCTTGTGGTTCTGAGGGATCTAGATTTTTTGAGGTGAAGCATATTCATCAAATCTGGGTTTGACATGGCCTTATATGTCAGGCACAGGTCACCTCTGAGCAAGCGGTATGAGACTGAATAGAGCTGGAGGTCTTTCAGTCGGGCAGCATAAGACATATTTTTGAGACCCTTTATCCTTTTGGTGAGGAACTTTGGGGCCTTTCCAGCTGCTGCAGGTGTCGGGTCAGATACATTCGAATGGGGCATTGTACTCAATCATAGGTCTAATGCGTGATGAGTACAGGGGACGATGACCTCCCTTGATCTAGATGTGAATCCCTTCATGATCAGGTGGGCAATGTAGAAGGTTTTCCTAACTACTTTAGCAACATGAGTGTCAAACGAAAGGCTACTGTCAACCTGGGTCCCCAGATCCCTGATGACTTCTTCTGTGCTCAGTGGATTGCCACCTATATGGTAGCAAGGGGTAACCTTGTTTTTCCCGAAGGGTATGACTATGCATTTCTTGGCATTTAACTTTAGGCCATGGCTCTGGCACCAGTTATCCGTTTCTGTGAGGCCCTTCTGAAGGATATCTGTGTCAGATGTGTTTTCGACTATGGCGCCCAGTTTGCAGTCATCTGCAAACTTTGTCAGCCATAACCCTCCTGCGTTTGCTTGTACTTCAGAAAAGTAGATGCCGAACAAGAGTGGACCCAGGACTGAGCCCTGTGGGACACCACTTGTGACAGGCTTTGAGTCTGACATGGCTCCAGCAACTCTGACCCTGTGGGTTCTGTCACTTAGCCAGTTTGCAACCCATCTTGTGATGTATGGGTTTACATTCAAGCTGATGAGTTTTTCGATGATACCTGAGTGGGGTATTGTGTCGAAGGCTTTTGCCAGGTCAAGATAGGCTGTATGGACTGCCTTGGTAACTGTCTTGAAAAAGTCAACCAAGTTTAAAAGGCATGATCTGCCTTTGACAAAGCCAAACTGGGTTGGATCCAAAGTCTGCAAGTTCCCTATGTCTTTATTTATGAGTTCCATTATGATCCTCTCCATGGCTTTGCAGATAAGGCTTGTCAAGCTAATGGGACGGTAATTTCCAGGGTCGGTGGAATCACCGCCCTTGTGAAGTGGGACCACAGTCGCCGTGCGCCACTCCTTGGGTACGTATCCTGAGGTGAGGCTAAGATTAAACAGCTGTCCTAACTGCGGGTTTAATTCCTCATTGAGTTCGTGGAGCACACAGCCGGGGACACCATCCGGTCCCATGGATGCTGTGGTTTTTGCTTTGGAGAGAGCAGTTCTCACCTGGGCGTTGGAAATGTTTGGGGGGCTACAATCCTCTGGTATAGATATCTCTCCTTTTGGGGGGGGGGAGAAGTTTGCACTGAACCTGTCAGCCAGTATGTTGGCAATGTGTGTAGGTTCAGTAATCTTCACATCATTTTGAACTAATTCTGAGCATATCTGGGAGTTTCCTCCTAGGTTTCTAACATAGCTAAAGAAGGCCTTATGATTGTCTTTTGAGTCCTTGGTGATTTTTCTCTCAAAATTTGCCTTGGATGATTTTATGAGAGCTCTTAGTTTTTACTTATAATGATCAAAGGTGTCTTACCTTTCAAGGATTTTGCTCTATCTTGTAGTAGCTTCCTCCTTTTGTTGTAGAGCTTGTTTATGGCTGGGGTCCACCAGACTGGATGCTTGCCTTTGGTACAAAGAGTCTTAGTTTTGTTTGGGATTGCCTGATCCATGCAGTCCTGTAGGTGCTGGTAGAAGGCATTTGTAAGTGATTCAGCGGTTTGAGTAATGTTTACCACTGGCTCAGGGGCCTTAAAGGAGACCACACTAGTTTTTAGAAGTGTGAAGTCAGCTTTTGAGAAGTTTTTCACTGTGGTCTTTTTTATTTCAGGTGGGGCGGGATGAGGACCTCCAGCGAGATTAGTTTATGATCTGATCTCACCAATGAGGGGTATACTTCCGGTGTTGAACATTGTGATCCCATGTTCGTGATGATGAGATCAAGTATGTTTTCTCCTCTTGTGGGGATGGTGACTAGTTGTTCCATGGCATTTGAGTTTATGAACTCCAGGAACCTTTGGGCTAGAGTGTTTGGGCTTGAGTAGTGTTCCCAGTCTATATTAGGGTAGTTGAAGTCACCTAGTATGATGGTGTTTGGAGATACATTTATCCCTCCAATGTTTTCAGGAAGGCCATGTGAGGTTCCTGAGTTTGAGAGGGTGGCCTGTAACATGCTACAAATTACAGAGCAGTCTTGCCTATGGTTAATTGCACCTGGATGGTCTCCGATGCATCGTGCGTTGCCACCAACCTTGAGGTGTGGGTGTCTTTTATGAATATGGACACCCCCCCTCCTTTCTTGGTGTTGTCCGGATTTTGGGGCGGAACGCATGATATGAGGTGAAACCTGATAGTGCTGGGGTGCTCTCAGGAGCCTTGAACCAGGTTTCTGTCACAGCACAGACATCAATGTTCTCCATACTGAGAAGGGCCTTGAGTGCGTGCATCTTGAGATTGAGACTTCTGGCATTGAGCAGCATTACCCTTAGTTTTTTTCCTTTTTTGTGTTCTAGGGTGGTAGGTTTAGAATTTGAGCCTTGCCTAAAAAAGGCACTATGGGGGTGGCAAGAGCCTTTGCCAATATCCGGAAGCCTAGGTGTGACAGGTGCAAGCCGTCCCTTGCGAAGCAGCGTGGCTTGTCCAGCATGTCATCCCAGGCAGACAGACATTGGATCTCCTTTGAATGACGCCAGAATTTAAGCCAATTATTAAAGCTGATCATCTTATCACTGCATTGTGGCATCATTCTAGGTGAAGGTAGGATACTGCTCAAGGTCAGGGTCATACCTGCCTGGGCTACATAATCAGAGAGCTCCTCAATGTCTCTTTTCATGTAGTCCAAGGAGTTACGTCTCAGGTCGTTGACACCAGCGTGGACAATGACTGAGTCGTACTTGTACCTGCTGTTGAGAGACCTGAGTGCTTGCGTTATGTGGCGGATTCTAGCACCCGACAGGCAGCTTACTGTGACCTTCTCCTTACTCAGTCTGGTGAGCGGGACGATAGTGTGTCTGACTATGGAGTCACCTATGACAAGTATGTTTGGTGTTGTATTTGGCCTTAAGGGCAGTGACTGCTTTGCACACTGATTTTGTTGTTTATGTGTTGTTTGTGTGGTGTATTGAGTTTGCAGTTGCTTGGGTGTCTGCTTTGGAGGCCTCTGCTGTTTAGGTAAATTTTTACTCAGAGCCTCCGAGTATGTCTTAGTGTGTTTATGTGTTTGATTCAGTGGTGTGGTTGAGTTATTTGAGACTGGTATTGTGGTGTGTGTAGTTGCCTTCTCCTCCTGCCTGGTCTTGCCAGTCCTGAGTTGAGAGAGCTCAGCCTCCAGTCTGGCTAAATAGCTGCATCTCTCACAAGTGTTAGTGTTACGTGGGAGGAGGAGAGGGTTTTCTGTGTACATGAGGCAATTGTAACATTGTCTCAGAATTCCCAGATTCACCAACTGGGCAGGAGAGGACGCCAGCATCTGACCCTTTGACATGCTAGAAAGAATTATGAGTTGGTATGAGACAGAAAAGTAGTGGGCTTAGCAGGGGAGTGGGCACTCCTGGGGGGTTTTGCTAGTGAGAGATTTGTATAATATAGGAGTGCTTGACCTGCAAAGAGAATGCTTATAAGACAAGGGATATGCTTATAAGACAAGTGCTGAGCTTTTTGAGAAGAAAAAGCTATTTGGAACAAGTGCTGCACTTTTTAGTGTAGGTGTAACTGTTTAGGTTCCTAACAGAGCAGTTCTAAGGGAAAAATTGAAGAACAGACTTTCTGGAGCCAGAAAGAGTTTAACCTTGTTTAACCGGCGCTGCCCGATGCTGCTCTAGTGGCAACTCCGCGCTAAAGCACGTTAAAGTGTGCTTGATAGCAGGGGCTGGAAAGAAGCAGGAATAGACCCAAAAGGGACAATAAAACTACAGTTTCAAGTCAGTAACCACCTCTACGGGGGGGCAGGGAAGCTGCTCAATGTTATTCACTGCCACTGATCAACAGAGACCCTCCTTCAGCCCAAGCAAAAATGGCCTCACAGAAACTTTCAAACAGTTCAGGAACAGCAAGCCTGTAACTGAACTTTTTTAACTCTCAGAAAAGTGGGAAAAAGCAAGATTTTTTTTTGTTTGTTTTTTACAGAGATAGCAGAGGTTCACAAGTAATATCAAGTTATAACAGTGCAGTAAATGACCCCACACAAGAGTGCTAGGTCAAGGACAGAAAATATGCAAGTTTTAAGAAAAAACGATTTAAAATTAAGTGCAAACAGGAAATTCAGCAAACAGCTTTTGGTTGTGCTCTAAATACAGCTACTAATACAGAAATCAAGTTTAACAAGCCAGAAAATGCTCAAGCTAGGCAGCTATGCAGAAAAACTTAGCAAATAAACAGAGAAAAAATACTTAAAATCTCAAAAGTGGCTCCCTTCTTCTCTCAGCGTTTTTTCCTCTTGGAGGGTGCTTCACCAACAGCCAACAAGCCTGAAATACCGTCTCATACTGACCTGTCGGTGACACCTCTCCCTCTCGGGGCCTCGGCACAGACTGGTTCGGCTCCGTCCTCGGGGTCGGAGCCCACGGCACCTGGTTCTGGGATGCTTCCATGTTCTTCGGAACCGGGGGAGCCCTCGGCCAGGGGTTTGGGGGCCTTTGACCTTATGAGGAAGGTATTGTCTGCACAGACAACCACATCATCAGGGGAATCTTCTCCTTCCCCAAAAGGGCCACTTTCTGTTTCTGCTCCCACAATCCATCCCAAGCGTCGAGCCCAATTGCCCCAGCCACCACCAGAGGGTTCCGCCTGTTCCTTGGAGGCCTCACCAGAAGCCCCCTCTGATGAGGTCCCAAGGAAACGGTTGTGCAAGAGGAGGCACATAGATTCCCCACAGGAATCTCTAACGTCTGACACCAACTTGGATGAGGCAGAGGGGGTCCCCCAAATCACCCTCAGAGGATGTGTCATTTGCAGACATCCTGGAGATCTTGAAACAGAGGGGTGATTGGCAGTCCCTAGCCCCCTCTGAGGATGAGTCGGTGCTGCTGAAGGCTTTTGGGGCTCAACCTTCTACCTCCTGGGTGACCCCGCCCTTCGATGAATTAATGGATTTGATTGCTCGAAGGGCATGGGAGACACCTGACACAGTGGAACCAATACCTAGGAAACCAAACAAGTTCATCACTGCCCCCCAAGATAAATCTTATCGCACCAAGGAAGTCCCTGTCGATGCTATTGTGGTGGCGGCAGCCACGAAAAAGGAGATGTCTGAGTCTTCCTCATCTGTTCATCCTCCTAATAAGGATTCTAGGACTATGGACAGATATGGGAAGCGCATTTTTAGTTCAGCGACTTTTTCCATGCGTTCGCTAAACTACCTGACCCATTTCACACGTTTGCAGAGGGATCTCATCAAGGAGCTGACAGATACCCTCCAGGGTAACACAGATGCTGCTGTTTCAGAAAAGGTAACAGCACAACTTAACACCCTCACCTCCATAGTAAACTCATCCATGAGGCTCATCTCGTATGCAGCCGAGGGATCGAGTAGAGCTGCAGCTTCAGCGATTGCTCTTCGAAGACAATCATGGATGCGGCTGTGCTCCTTTGTGGAAGCCTTCAAGTCTTCCTTTGCCAATGCCCCTTTTGATGGTGCCACACTTTTCGGGCCCAAGGTTAAGGAGACTCTCACTTGGTGCGAGCAAGAGGGAAAGACCCTGTCTGCTGTCGGGGTCAATTTTTCCGCTCCTACTAGACCGTACCCCAAAGGGCAACGAGGTGGAAAAATGTGGTTCCGTAAGAATCAGGGATCTTTCCAGACCACACAGAGTGATACCCCCTCCAGAGGCAGAGGAGGGGGTAGAAATGGAAGACGCCGCCCCGGCGGCAGAGGGGGTCTGCATAACCAAGGTGACAGGGATTCCGTCCCTGGGAAACCTTTCCAGCACTCCTGAATGGAGGCCCAGCTGTCCTGCTCTGGAGGCAGTCGGGGGTCGCTTAGCTTTATACCCACTGGCCTGGCTAAACATTACTTCAGATTCTTGGGTAAAAAGCATTATAACTAGAGGATACAAAATCCTCTTCATTTCAACTCCACCTCTACAAAGAAAATTTCCAGACGTGCCACCCCTTCTGCGAAAGCTAGCAGCTGTAGAAATTTCAAAGCTGCTTGAAAACAGAGTCATCCAACCAGTCCCGGCAGACCAAAGAGAATTCGGAACTTACTCAAGGTTCTTTTTAGTTCCAAAAAAGACAGGGGACTGGAGACCGATCTTAGATCTCAGCCATCTCAACAACTTCGTGAAGAAGGAAAAGTTCGATGGTCACGCTTCAATCGATCCTTCCATTCTTACAGAAGAACGATTGGATGTGCTCTATAGATCTCAAAGACGCGTACTACCACATCAAAATGGCCAGACCATCCAGAGATCACCTGCACTTCCGGCTGGGGGCCAGTCACTTTCAGTTTCGAGCTCTGCCCTTTGGACTCACCTCAGCCCCCAGGGTATTCACCAAATGCATGGCAGTAGTTGCGGCTCACTTGAGACGACAAGGATTCCGGGTGTTTCCCTATCTGGACAACTGGCTCCTCACCGCCACCACCGAGCGTCGACTATTGCAAACCAGAGACTATACAATCGGCCTTTGTTCCCACTTAGGGATATCCATAAACTTCGAAAGGTCTTGCTTATCGCCCTCACAGTGTATTTCCTTCATCGGAACAGATCTAAATACACGATCGACACTACTGAAACTCCCCCCAGTAAGAGCTTCAATGCTCAAACAGCAGGTCCTACTTCTTCTAGTCAGCAAGAAAGCCCCAGCCAAACTGGTGTTAAAAGTGTTGGGACTGATGACAGCCGCACTAATTGCAGTCCCTATGGGGAAGGTTACACATGAGGATTCTTCAATGGCTGCTCTTTGTGCAGTGGTCGTTCCAACACCTACCCTACCTAGAGCATGAGATCAAGATAACAGAATCTTGCAGATGGGACCTCTCATGGTGGGTGCACGATCAGAACCTCACTGTGGGTCGTCCGTTCGTTCTACCCAGTCCAACAGCCACAATAACCATGGACACTTCCCTGATTGGATGGGGGGGCTTTTTTCAGGGAGGAACAGTCCAAGGAGAATGGTCCAGCACAGAGTACACTCTACATATAAATGTTCTGGAGTTGAGGGCAGTGTTCCTGGTGTTGCAACACTTCCAAGCCCTCTTACCTCTAGGAGCAGTAGCAGTTCAGACAGACAACATGTCTGTAGTCTGGTACATAAACAAGCAAGGGGGAACCAGGTCTTACCCATTATGCAGAGAGGCCATGAGAATTTGGCAATGGGCAGAGTCCATGGGTTGCTTTCTGATAGCAACGCACATCCCGGGGTCATCCAACGTCATTGCAGACAGGTTGAGCAGAGCCATCCTGTTACCTCACGAGTGGTCCCTCAATTCACAGACAGCGGAAAAGATCTTCCGCAAATGGGGCCAGCCTTGCTGCGATCTGTTTGCTTCCCCATTGAATGCAAAATGCAGAAGCTACTTTGCCCTTCTACCCCCTCTGGGGGATGTCCCCAGGGACGCACTGGTACACGATTGGCCCCCGGGTCTCCTATATGCATTCCCACCGACTCCATTGATTCCCAGATTTCTACTGAAAACCAGGAGCCTGAAAAGGACTATAATACTCATAGCCCCATTCTGGCCTCGTCAAATATGGTTTCCCTTTCTTCGAGCTCATCAGATAGAGGAACCGTGGATTCTGGACCCAGTGCCAGATCTGCTGACACATTCGTCGGGAGTTCCTCACCCGTCTCTACAGTCCCTCAAACTAGCAGCTTGGCTGCTCCGCTTCCCTGCCTAGCCAGGTCTCATCTACTCCTTCCGGCAGTTCAACACATCCTAGTTGCTTCTCATAAAGCTTCTACTACTAAGCTCTATATGAGTAAGTGGAAATGCTTTGTATATTGGGCATCTAGTCAAAACCTAGATCCCTTGGTAGCTCCTCTACATAAAATTTTAGAATTCTTATCCATCCTTTTTCATGAAGGAGCTTCTACTTCCACTCTAAGAGTACAGTTGGCGGCCATATCAAACTTCCATATTGGTGAGGGAGGTTCTCCCATTATGTCTCACAGACTTTGTAAAGCCTTTTTGAAAGGAACCTTCCATCTTAGACCTCCTGTTAGAAAACCTTTCTTTCCATGGAGCCTGAATTTGCTGCTGTCGCAACTCATGTTGCCACCTTTTGAACCTGCTTCATCATGCCTCCTAAAGTTCTTGTCGTGGAAGACGTTGTTTCTCGTCGCCATGACCTCAGATCATAGAGTCTCAGAGCTGCAGGCATTATTGGTCAGACCACCTTACCTGATATTCCATCCAGACAGGGTCTCTTTGTGTACAAATCCATCTTTCCTTCAAAAAGTATGTTCAGTTACGAATATTAACCAGTCTATAGAACTCCCTACCTTTTTCAAAAAACATACTAACAAACTGGAGTATATGTTGCACAAGTTGGATGTTCACAGGCAGTTAAGAATTTATTTAGACAGGACCAAAGCTTTCAGAAAAATGGATCAACTCTTCGTCGCTTTTGCAGACAATAAAAAGGGCATGGCAATTACTAAACGTACACTATCTAAATGGTTTGCTGACTGTATAACATATGTATACTCTAAATCAAACCAATCCTTACCAAACAAACCTAAGGCCCATTCTACCAGATCCGTTTCCACTTCCTTAGCTCATGCAGCTTGCTTGCCTTTGGACACTATTTGTGCACCAGCCACATGGTCTAAACAATATACTTTCATCACTCATTATAGAGTGGACAAAGTCTCCAAGGATAGGGCATCATTTGGTTCCACTGTGCTTAGGAACGTTCTTCCATGAGTCACTCAGGGTCACGGAGCTAGGGACGCTACCCGTGTGTAAGAACAAATGGCGAGATTGAACACTCTTACAAAAAGAAGTTATGTCCTTACCATAACGTTCCATGTAGAGTGTTCACCTCGCCTGGTGAGGCCTCCAAGGAACAGGGGGAACCCTCTGGAGGTGGCTGAGGCAATTGGGCTCGACGCTTGGGATGGATCGTGGGAGCAGAAACAGAAAGTGGCCCTTTTGGGGAAGGAGAAGATTCCCCTGATGATGTGGTTGTCTGTGCAGACAATACCTTCCTCATAAGGTCAAAGATAACCGAACCACTGGCCGAGGGCTCCCCTGGTTCCGAAGAACACGGAAGCATCTCAGAACCAGGTGCCGTGGGCTCTGACCCCAAGGATGGAGCCAAACCAGTCTGTGCTGAGGCCCCGAGAGGGAAAGTCAAAGGTGTCGATCGTGCAATGGACGGTTTCAGCACCGAGGGCTCCACTATCATCAGGTCATCTTCTCCCAGCTCCGAGATCTGGATGGGTCTCGAAGGAGGACCCATTGGAGATATGGGGAGGCCTTCTAGTTTCGACACCAACTGGGAGGAAACTGCAATTAACTTGGAAAGGGCCGTATTCTCCATGAGTTTCTGCATGACACGATCCACATCTGTGTCAGACAAGGGTCTGGAAGAATGAGTCGAAGGAGCCGAAGATGGCACCGACCGAAGAATGGACGGTGGTGGCAGTTCTGACACCGGTTCCAAGATCTGGGGCTCAGGAAAAGATAAATGTTCGACGATCAGCCCCAAGATCTGTGGAACTGGCGAACAAAACAGAGAAGATGAACTCGGAGCCGATGACATGGGCTCCGACATCTTCGAACCCTTCGAGGATTTAGAAGCCTGATCCGACTTGTCCAAAGCCTCTTGAAAGGCCAGCTTCAACAATCCTCTGTCAATAAGCTTCCTGCGTCTATCTGTCATGACCCTCCCACTAAAGGAATGGCAAATAGAGCAATCCTCTTGGAGATGGAGAGGGCCAAGACAGTAGACACAGGAAGCATGATTGTCAGTAATGGACATTTTCTGCCCACACTGACATCTTTTAAAGCCAGATTTGGCTTTTTCTGACATAGTACAGTAATAATGACAATAACTATGATAATAGAAAAAAAATACTAATCCTATAGCAATATATGTATATAAAACAGGTTATATACAGAAAACACTCACAAAAAAACCACACCCAAGAAAAAGGGTTAGGCCACAAGGGTGCCTGAAGAAGAAAAATGGGTATATATATATATATATATATATATATATATATATATATATATATCACACACACAGCACTTCTACAATAACTACTAACTATAAGGAAGTATCAGCAAGAAAAAATTAGAATTCTTATCTGAAAATATTAACAACAACTCAAGTTTCTATCTGGTCCGAGCTCTCCTCGATCTGATCTGTTGCAGCGGCAAACTTGATCTGGGTAATGGCAGGGAGGATTGTGGGATATGGGCTGGTCTCGAGCTTCTCTGAGATTCAGAGCTTTGCAATTCGGCCGACTCGGAGCTGAGGATCAGCTTCGAACCCGTGTGTAAGAACAAACGGCGAGATTGAACACTCTTGCATCTTATTTTTTGTGTTGCTAGGTGTAGTTTAATACTCTTCAAAATGTAGATCATGCAAGTATCTATATGTATTTTTTTTTTACTCAAATGATTTTTATTTTGATGAAATAACACAATAATTTAATACATTCATAACATTCAATAATATTTGCATTCAACCTGACAAAAAGGATTCAGACAAAAGCATTTGTAGGTAAATAATAAGTTAATATATAAATGATGATAGGAAGAGTTTGGTTCCATCTGTAGGGTATCAATCAAATTCAGAACTTTCCTCCACGGACTATTAACCAATGGCTTAGGAAAAGTTCTTAACTCTTTAGTTCTTTTCTCCATTAGTATGTATTTCTTCAGTGATGATAGGAATTCCTCCATTGTGGGTGCTACATTAGAGTTCCATCTTCTAGTTATACATTTTCTGGCTATTACTAACATTGTCCACAACAAATACAGGTCATCTTTCTTCATATTATTACTATTAACAGCAGTCAATAAAATTAAAGACTTTGTCAAAACAAATATATCAGTGTAGATAGCTTGAAGAAATTTGTTAATCTCATTCTAATATGGTTTAATATTAGTACAGTCATAAAAAATATGAGACCAGTCAACATTAGTAGACAGATTACATCTCCAACATAACTTGTTGTTTGAAGGGTTCATTTTTGAGAGTTTCTCAGGTGTCAAAAAGGATCTGTGTAGAAATTTCCAATGTAAAATCCTCCAGAATTGTGAGTAAGAAGTTAGTTTAACTGAAAATAAAATGTTTGTTTTATCTTCCATTGATAATGATACTTGAAACCCTTTAGTTAGGTATTGCCAGTAAGAATCTTTAGGAGCTGTCTTATAGACAATTAAAGTGTTATATAGATATGATAATTCATACTTAACATTGATATTATTATATAGAATTCCAAAACTCCAGCTTATAATTTTTGGTATGGTTTTAAAGGATGAGTTATGTATTATTCTACACAGATCCTTAGTATATGCTGTAATACTCTGAAGAACCAACCAGCCATTAGGGGAAAGGCCATAGGTTGACAATATACTTTGTGTGTTCACAGCTTGTTGGTTTTCAATACATTTCATTCAACAAAATAGGTTATTTTCCCATAAACCAAAAAGCTCTCTATGCGTTTTATCAGGGAAATCCCTTGTAATAGTAAATGGTATTAAAATCTATGCCACAGTTTTATATCTAAATTTGTGTTAATTAATTTTCTAAACACATCAAAAATATTGTTTATTAGTGCTAGTTTAATTAATTTTGTTGTACTATACTGTAAATTTAAACTTAAATAGTGCTATATCTTATCTTTGCCAGTTACCAAAGCATTTTTTGATAAATCATTTTCATTCATTAGTATAATGGAGTATAACTGTTTCCAATTGAAACAGTATCTAGGATTTATCCAATTCATCACTATTTTAACTATAGATGCCTTTATATAAGTTTCATTCTCTGGGAATTTTAACCCCCTTGTTCCCATTTTTTGATATGATGAGAATATGCAACTCTATTTCTTTTGGGGTACCATAGGAATTCCATCAAAGTTGAAGTGATTTCTTTAAGGATTTTCTTTCCTGGTGGAAGTATAATGGCTTGTGCTATACATAATATTTAGGTAACAAAATAATTTTTATCAGTTGTAACCTGTCATCAAATGCTATAAACAAATTATTTCATTTGCTTATTAATGTCTTGATTAAGTCTATGGCTTTAGCATAGTTAAGCTGTAAGGTTTCCTCTTTATTCTTGCCTAGGACTATTCCTAAATAGTCTAGAGTTGAAACTTGTTTTCTAATAATATGATTAACTGGAACCTGTATGTTCTTTTTTTTTTGTTGAAAGAGAGTCCTGAGATTTTTTGGAAATCCACTTCACCTAACACTTCCTTAGAGTTAGGTAAGGTAAGTAATACATCATCAGTAAACATCATTATTTTAGAAATATATTGGTCATATATATTTATACCTCTTATCTTTGGGTTATTACGTATTAAAATGGCAAGTATTTCTATGGCCAGAGCAAATAGGATAGGGGACATGGGACATCCTTGTCTAGTACCTCTAGTGATTTAGATTGCTTTGGAAGTAAAGGGACCTAATTTGACATACGCTAGGTTATTTTTATAGATTTTCTTTATCATTGTTATAAAAAAGGGGGGAAATCAAATAACTGTAAGAATTTAAATAAATAACCCCAATTTAAGAAGCCAAAGGCCTTTTGTATATCTCGACCTATTATCAATGCTTCATGGTCTCCTCTATTGAGGTAATCTATCAGAGTTAATACTCTTTTAATATTATCCTGTGTATGCCTGTTATGTATGGTCTTCATTAATTATTTTAGATATAGGTATTTTCAATCTACTGACCATAATCGACATAAATAGTTTATAATCATTATTCAACAAAGACATTGGTCTATATGAGTTGCAATGATTAGGGTCCTTATTCTCTTTTAATATAGGGGAAATTAGAGAATATCTCCAAGAAGGAGGAATATTTGCTAATGTTTGAACTTCAAGAAAGGTTTTAAGTAGGAGAGAGATTATAGAAGAAGGAAACAATCTATAAATTTTGATAATTAAGCCATCTATTCCAGGTGCTTTATTAGACTTAATTCCTTTAATCCCATCTATAATTTCCTTTTTCCGTTTTTTTTTTTTTTTTTTTTTTTTTGTAGATCTAAAATAAGTTCCTCATGAATTCTTGCTATGTTGGGAACTATATTCTCTAACTTCTCGCATTCATTTGTACTTATTTTATCTTTATGATGCTCTGCATAATAATAATTAAAAGCCTTCAGAATGTCCCCTATGTCTGAGACTTTTTTCCTTTTCCCTTTATGAAAGATACTATCAATGTTATTAATTTTTGATTGTATCTTAACTTTCATAGATAGGTTATGAAGATGCTTAGGACAGGTAGCATAAGAATTTAATTTCAGTTTTTCCATAGCTAAATTAGTTTTATGGGATAACAGTTCACTGTATTTCTTATTTGCTTCTTCTGTGTTCTTATTATTTTATGTACCAATTAAGTTTTTATTAGATTTAAGAGATAATATTTGATTTTGGAGTTGCTGTAACTCTGAGTCCCATTCTTTAATTTTAATTTTGTACCAGCTAATGGTTTTACCTTATAGATAGGCCTTAAGAGAATCCCAAACCATAATTGTGTTTGCTTCAGGTTTATAATTATTCTCTAAGAAAAGCTGAAATTCAGAAGTTATCCAAGATTCAAGGTATTTAATTTTTGTGATATATGAAGGAATCCTTGAGGTAATAACTAATTGATTGAATTCCAAGTGTATTGTTAACAACAGGGAATTATGATATAAAAAGGGACAAGGTTGTATTGAAAAATTCAAGATTTTAGAATAAAGATCTTTTGAGATATATGTTTTATCTATTCTAGTTTGGGTACCATGTCTATAGTTCTGGTGTGGGAATAGTAAAGAATTTGGTCCCAAAGTTTTAAAAGTATCTTTTAATTTAAACATTGCTGTCCATTTTTTTAGCTGTTTGGCTGAGGACAATAGTCTAGGAGATTTCCTATTGGTAGTTTCTGTAATATCTGTAATACAATTGAAATCACCTCCTAGTATAATATTATCTTTAGAAGTAGTTGTAATAAAGTCTAAGTGTTTCTTAGCTAGTCCAACCTCCATACCCGGGAACCAGTATAAATTAATCAGGGTCCAAATTATGTTATTAAACTTAAGTATAACTAAGGCCATGAGTCCATCATTATCTACATGTATGTAAATGATTCAGGGATTTAAGAAAATCTTTTTCTATAGAATTGTTACTCCTCTGGTCTTATTTTTATAAGAAGATTGAGCAAGTATTGTGTATTCCTTAGGGTCCCACATAAATGTGTCATTTATTTTAAAGTATGTCTCTTGGAGAAAAAGTACTTGCTCCTTATTTAGTTTAAGATACCTTAGTAGGTTGGCTCTCTTATATGGGTTGTTTAAGCCATTAGTATTTAAGAATATCAAAGTTAAATCCATATCAGAATTCTTTAAAGATAACGAATAATAAAGGAACTTGTATTAATAGAATCCTGTATACATAGTACTCTTCCTGAATAGACAATAGAGTATTAATTGTTGTATTTCTATTTATCTCAATCCAAATAGCTTTCCACATGAAAGATAAAAGTAAAACAATTGTGTCAGGCATTTCAAAACTAGAAAAACAGTTAAATAACAAAAAAATTGCATATTTCACTCGGATATAAACTTTAATACACCCTATACATGAAATAAGATACAGTCCTAGTCTAGCAAACAAAACTAAATCTGCTAGACTACCTATCCCAACCATCAATCTTTGTTGGTTCAAGCCCATGAAAACAAAGAAAAAAATGGAGAATATATTATAAATTAAGAGAAAAATAGTGATAAACAACTAATCAGATATTGATTTCAGTTAGGGTTTAGAGATGAGTTACATACACTGTTACTAGAAACATTAAACATTTATACAGTAATTATCCACTAAGGATGCAAGAGAGATATTAGGATGTATATAATCTGAATTTAGTGCTTAATAGACTAAGGAAACATTAGCTTTATTAACAATCTAAATGATTACCCAACATACCTAAGCATGTCATATGTATTAGTTCTAATAAAAACTTCAAAATGGCAGAACAAATTAAAGAATCATTTAGCATCTGTATTTACTTGCCCTCCGAATAAATCTTATCATGACAAACTCCCACTAAATAAAAAAACTTCACAAGAATTGGGTGTTAGCACATAGTGAGTGTGTGTCATTCCCAAAAGATGTTAACATAGATTTTTAGAAATATTCCATAAGACATATTTGTCCTTAATTAACTCCTAAACTTTTGGATTAGCAGATGTTTAAATAACTAACTAAAATCAATAATAATTAATTGGCATCAGTTAAAATGACAAAAATTAGTAAAAAAAAACATTATTTATATAAAACTTACTATGGATAACGGTCTTAAAAGTGAATGACTCAGAGATAAAACTAAGAAAGAGATAGCTGTAAACATCTACCATAGTAATAGGGTAATACTGAAACTCATAACTTGTTTGTTGTGTTATCACAAGTCATAGACATTACTGAGCTCTTTCCCTGTCATAAAGTGCTAATATACTAAAAAACATGACTTTATAATAACTGAAAACATGACATCTGAAATATGAATAATATCTAAGATACAATAAGGAAATCAACATATTAAATGGAAAGTAATTATAGTTCAATCAAAATTATTCATACATATATTTGTTGGGATTTAGTATGGTGTTTGAGTATCCTTACTGTTATTACCATTAGTCATGAGCATTTCCTGTAAATGTATAAGCCTATACTAAACACTTGCTAACTGCATAGGAAAGTTATTTATAAAGATCTATTAATAAAAAAACGCCAGTATATTCATTAGAAATAGTGGCTATAATTAACTGTTTACAAGAATAAAAGGTACTTGCATATTATCGCAACCACATTGTTAACGTGTCATGATTTCTAACATTTTCACAAAACTATGTTAACCTGAAAAGGGTTGTGTAAAGTGTAAAGTACTATTCAGTCACCATGTAGACAGTCAATAAGCAATGTAGATTACATTCAGGGAATACAACTGTAAGGAGAATGTCAGGAACTTGAAATATCACAATATACAAATTCAAGACTGTAACAGATGGTAAAAAAGTCGTCAAAGAAGCATTTTGTAAAATGCATGACTTGCGATTCTCTACATCTTACAAAGCCCACTGAAAGGTTTTAATACCATTGCCTTTGCAAGGGTTAAATAATGTGAGGTATAAAACACACAATCAAAGCAATTGGCAGAGTTACACAAGGAAAGATCATCTGAGGTTGCCATACATTAATAAATTAAATGAGGATGACAGTGGATAACGAAGACTCAGAAAGTCAGGTTTATTTTATTTGTAGGTTTTACATTACAGTAAGTTATGTCGGAAAAGTACATCTCTGACAACTAAAAAATGTGAGTGGTATGCCTCTTCCTGACTCCTACACAATGGAGAGAGTAAGAAATAATAGTTTACACACCCTTTTAAGCTTAACATAAATATTTTTATTCAAACATTAATGAATTTTTGGCACATTGGAAATGTAGTTGCGATAATACATAAGTACCAAAAAATAACATTTCTGTACATATTTGATCACAAAATATTGTCACTATTATAAAAGGGAACCATGAATATGTTTGCAGAGAGTGTAGCTCATTATTCTAGTAAAAGAAGCCTACTATGCTTTATTAACTAATCAGAGACTTGACATTCACAATTAGGCTTGCATATACACATTAAATGTAATGTAATCTGATCTGCATGCATAGAATGCATGATGTCACGAGCTAAGTAAGAAAGCTTCACTTCTTAAATTTCAAACTGACATTTTCCCGCCCAGCACACTACACAGTACAGTTTCCTGACCTCACTTTAACTGTGTTACAAAGTCTGCTTATTTACAGTAACAAATGCAAAGTTTAACTGTCAGATACTTCCAAACAGTAAAATAACATTCAATGCCAATGAGAGAGAAAACAGCACTTTAACATTAAACTCTACAGGAAACATAACTTGTAATCATTTAAAAACCTTCTGCCATAAAACATACAAGCATATAACTGTCAGAGAGACCCAATTTATGTCAAAAGCTGGTAAACAGCTTTTTGTTCACACAGGTACCAATATATATTCTGAAACAATCACAAGTTATAAATATTAAAAAAACTAAATATATACTAAATCATAGATATGTCCTGTTATCCCATCTATCCAAAACAGTTTTGATAAGTTAATCTAAGCAGTGACTATGCATGTGTAATAACTCAGAAGAACATTTAGCAGGGCAAAGGGCTATATATTATTTGAAATAAAGCATGTCATCTTAAGGTCAGAAAAGCAAAGATAGCGTACTCTTCAATTATATCACTCAATAAACAAGTAATATTATACTAATATACTAAAAGCATAAGCAGTTATTTAATTTGTATATGAACAAAAAAAAGTACAGAAATGAAAAATCAAAAAGAGAAATAAAAGCAATAAGAAAAATATTGTCATGACATACCTTACTTGAAGATTTAGCAATAAAACAAATTAAATTAAAGTCCAGGTGCAGTAGATGCTTTGAGAGATTTAATGGAACAGCAAACTTTGACTCATTTTTTTGTTTTTTCTTTTTAACATCAGTAAAAGATGTATCAGTAACTCTCTTCAGAGATGTAGATGCCCATTCCATATCTTCAGGTAAGGAAATAATGTTATTGTTTTTAATAAAGGCAGTGGCTTCCTCTAGGGCATTAAATGATCTCATTTTATTCTGATATAGAATTTTTATTCTAGCAGGAAAGACAAGCTGTGTTTTGATGTTATTCTGCTTTAACAGTTTTATTAATGGCCAAGCTTTTTTCCTCTGTTCCAAAACCCTGGTAGAATAGTCATTATCAAACCTAATTGGGTTTTGATTAAATTTTAATGGACTTTTCCTCTAGGCAGATTTTAGGACCAACTCCTTGTCCAAATAACATAGAAATGTTATGACTATTGATCTGGGAGGAGTAGAGGAGGATGTTGACACTGGCTTTACTAAATCTCTATGAGCCCTTTCAATACCAAAGGACAGACCCTCCTTTAAATCTAAAATCTCTGGAATCCAGGTATTCAGGAAATAAATGATATCTTCACCTTCAGCTCTCTCAGGGATGCCAAAAATCCTTATATTTGACCTTCTCTCCCTGTTTTCCAGGTCATCCACTTTATTCAGAAGCCAAATGTTTTGTTTGATGAGAAAATCTTTCTGGCTTTCTTCTTCCTTCAGTCTTCCATCAAGAACATTCAGAGATGCTTCTAAGTGTGTTATTCTGGATTGATGCTGCTGTATAAGTTCTGTGAGATAATCTGTTTGTTTCTGACAATTTTCCTTGAGGTTTTGTACATTCTCTTTAAAATCATCCATTTTTAGTGAGAGTTCTCGTAGAGCAAATGTCACAAGCCGCATTTCTTTTTTTAAAGCCATGTCAGAACGAGAAGACTTCAAAGTGCTCATCTCAAAAAATGATATATTCTCCTTTGCAATTTGACAGGAAAAAAACTTTCCTAAGTTCACCCAACGTGACTAATAATACAGTTTATACTTTCATCTATCAATTCTAAGTATTTTTGCTAAAATAAAATAAGTTATTTCCTGTTTTTTATACTAGTTTCATGGAGCTCTGAAAAACTGCTGCTATCAGTTGGCCATCTTGGCCCTGCCCAGTGTCTAAATGTATTTTTAAAAGTAATCAGTAGTACATCTAAATACTTCACCAGACCAGCCTTATCCAACTGAAGTATTGAAGTCACACAATCCTCTGCTGAGATGGTTGCTGTAGGTCATGTCACATTGCATTTAGCCGACTACTCAGTTTGTGCATATCATACTCAATTCATTTACTTCAAGATCTAGAGTGTTATAAGTAAGCCTATTTGGTACATCAATAATGATATGCGGAACAAGAAACATACTTACTTGGCAAAATGATGCATAAAACTGATTTGTTAAGGTTTGCAATCAGTTTGTTGAACTGCACTTTAGTGGCAGTCTAGTTATATTTAGGGTACTACTTATGATAACTATTTGTTTCTAATTCAAAATAAACAAATGATCAGGGTTCACTAGCACATTATTTACAATGTTCTTCACATGTTCAGGCATGCTCATTTCTATTCTTTAAAATTGCCTGTCATGCAAAATGTATCTTTCTGTTACATATTGTTAATTTTCTAACAAAATTAACTGGGAAAAAGAAGTTATTTTAGAATCAGTTTTTGTAAAACATATCATCATGTACAGATGTTTTATTGATGATTTGTTTTATATTTGGGAGGGTTCTTAAAAAGTACTCTTAGATTTTATTAAACATATGAATAAATACACAAGTTACCTTTGGTTGACATTTAATTATAAGAAGGACAACATTAATTTTTTGGACCTGAATGTGTATAGCTCTAGCAATGCTTTAAAAGTTAAGATTTATAAAAAGGAAGTGCAAAGTAACAGCTATCTCCACTACAATAGTATGCATACGTTTAGCCTGAAAAAACATAGTGAAGAGGCAATTCACTAGAATAAGTATGTTAACAGATGAGGCAGTATTTTTTGAAAAAGAATGTGAAGAACTTAAAAGGAAATTTCAAGAAAGAGGGTACCCCAAGGACATTATTAACAATTCTTGGATGGAAGTAAAAAATGTAAGGGAACATAAGGTAGCAAATATAAATAGCAAGTCAAAAGAACATGAAAAGGACTTTTCCCTAGCATGTGTTTTAGACAATTCAGTAGATGAAAGTAAAACCAAGGAATAATCAAGAATAATTGGATGTTCTTTATGAATTTTCAAAACATTTAAAATGTTATAGGGGAGACCCTGTCTTTGTCTCTAAAAGTGAAAAGAGTTTAAAATACTTTTTTAAGAAAAGGAATTTATGCTCAACTATGGCTGATGTGTTGGAAGTGGGGATGAAAAGATGTAACAGTTATAAGTCATGTCAATATATGAAAGAAGTTAAGAATTTTGTAGTGACAGCAAGAAGTTTTGAAATTAGGTTGAATAATTTGTATAACTGCAGGTTCAAATATGTGGTATACATGGCTCTGTGTGAATTATGTCCAGCATTTTATATAGGAAGAACCATTAGAGAATTCTACATGCGAGTGAATGAACATATAAGAGCAGCAGACAAGATTGATGTAAGCAATGCCTTGGCAAAACATGTTAAGCAAAAACATGTGTTAGAAAAAAATAAGGCATGCTTCAAATTTGCAATAATTGATGAAGTTAATGGTTTTGATCATAGGTTTGATGCAGAAGATGAACTGGACTGGAGAGAATATTGTTGGAAAATCAGGCTAAATGCATGTGTATACCCTGGTTTAAATAATAGAGAAAACTTTAAAGTTGTTCTTAGAAGGAAAGGGTTCAGGCATTAAGTGCTTTAGGTCAGATGTTATTGTTATTAAGTATTTAAATAAGTGTGTTCGTTACACAACTTGGTCTGAAGAAGTTCCATGAAGGGAATAAAAGCGTTTAAAAGTTGGATTTTTGTGTAATAAAGTCAATTTGTGTTTTTAGCTGTTCGTTTTTTATTTATATTATTTGTCACATCTATATTTAAGGCAACTGAAGAAAATAAATTAGTTTAAGTTTAAGATGATATAGGTTCATAGGTTCATAGGTTCATTTTTCTGTGCCTCTGTCGAGCAGTGACACTGAGGTAATCCTGGGGTATATCTACTTCTCCCATCCATTGGTCAAGATTTCTCTTGAACAAGGCCAGCGAGGTGCTCTCCCTCACATGTGATTTTGTTTTTGTTCCACAGCATAGGAGTCTTTTGGTGATGAATCTGTATCATCAGCACGTCCACAATCAGTCCAAGTCAAGGTTCTCTCCCTCCCTGTAGTGATGGATCTATGGATTTAGATTGAAGTGGTGAATATTATTCATCAAATCTGGGTTTGACATGGTATGTTAGGCGAATAGAGCTGGAGTTCTTTCAGTCGGCAGCATAGACACAGATTTTTGAGACCCTTTATCCTTTGGTGAGGAACTTTTGTGGCCTCCAGCTGCTGTGTCGGTCAGTCAGATACATTCCGGGGGCATTGTACTCAATCATCATTGATGATGGATGAGATGAGGGAGACTATGAGGCAATGTAGAAGGTCTTCCCTACTTTCTTAGCTACATGGGTTTGTCGACAGACACTCATCAACCTGTCCCCCAGGTCCTGACAACTTCTTCTGTCTCTCAGGGAGTGGATTGCCATGGTAGCTCGGGTATGACTATGCATTTTTGGCATTTAACTTTAGGCCGGACCCTTCTGAAGGATATCTGTGTCAGATCATCTGCAAACTCAGTTTGCAACCCATCTTGTGATGTATGGGTTGACATTTAATGATGAGTTTTTCAATGATACCCGAATGGGGGGTATTGTAAGGCCTTAGCCAGCCAGAGGGAGGTAGGCCCCTGGACTGCTTTCCCTCATCAATCTTTGGTGACTGTTTAAAGTCAACCAAGTTTAAAAGGCATGATCTGCCTTTGACAAAGCCAAACTGGGTTGGATCCAAAGTCTGCAAATTCCTATGTCTTTATTTATTAATGGGCGGTGGCACGCCTTTGTGAAGTGGTACCACAGTTGCAGTCGCGCTCCCCCTGTACGTATCCAGATCCAGAGACTTTGATTAAACAGCTGTCCTAGCTGTGGGTTTAATTCCTCATTGAGTTCATGGAGCACGACACCATCAGGTCCCATGGATGCTGTGTTTTTGCTTTGAGAGAGCAGTTCTCACTTGGGGCTGGAGATGTTTGGGGGCTGCAACTGAACCTGTCAGCCAGTATGTTGGCAATGTCTGTAGGATCAGTAATCTTCACATCATTTGAAACTAGCTCTGAGCATATCTGGGTTTTCTCCCAGGTTTCTAACATAGCTAGATTTTGAACTAGCTCTGAGCATATCTGGGGAGTCCTCCAGGTTTCTTATTATATAAAAAGAGGCCTTATGATTGTCTTTTGAGTCTTTGGATGATTTTATGAGAGCTCTTAGTTTTTACTTATAGTGATCAAGGGTGTCTTACCTTTTAAGGATTTTGCTCTATCTTGTAGTAGCTTCCTCCTTTTGTTGTAGAGTTTGTTTATGGCTGGGGTCCACCAGACTGATGCTTGCTTTGGTACAAAGAGTCTTTGTTTTGCTTTGGGATTGCCTTATCCATGCAGCAGTGCAGGTGTGTGGTGGTAGCATTTTACAGTGATTCAGCTCTTTAGAAGTGTGCAGTCGCTTTTTCAGAAGTTCTTTACTGTGGTCTTTTTTATTTCAGGTGGGGGTGGGATGAGGACCTCCAGCGAGATTAGTATCTACACATTCAAAACAGATATTATAAACCCAGACATGCACTGTAGGCAGAGTATAATTTAATATAAGGATATGATTAGCATGAATTAAAAAATAATAATGTCTTTAGCTTTACAGTTTCAAAAAAAAAATACACAGAACTTTATGTTGCATTTATCAAATATTCAGAGTCTTCATAGTCCCTTAAGGATATAGGCTGTTTATTTTTAAAACAAAAGTCCAAGACTGCAGGCCTTTCTTTTGCCCTTCTAGCTGTATAAGCTTCACACAAGGTGTATTAAACTGGCCAGCCAAGGATCTTAATTCATAAAGATGCTGCAGAAGATGAAGTAACTTTCTGATTTGCTGCTTTCAGGCAGCATCCTAATATATGTATCATATCACTTGATACCTTGATCGCTAGCAGCCTGTGTTTGCAGTGAGAAGAGATAAAGATCGGGCTACAGCCCATGTAATACTAGTTCAACAAGTAGCTGAGGATTATGATAATAAAGTAAGGGTGGATGAGTTTGCCCAACCCGGAGAGGAGAGACAGAGATTCTTGTCCAGCTGGTGCCACTGCTCCAATGACACGGTCCTGCTACAGAATGAAAGATTATCCAGCAGTGGGTGGGTTAGGATGGGAGGATGTTGACATGGCTCCACAAGATGGTGATGGTATCTCCAGTCAGCAAATGTGGGGTAGCACATGCATGGACTGAGGGGGGCATAGGTGGCCCTTGCTATGATGAGAGTGCTCGCTTTACCATCAAGGATGGGAGTTAGGTTTCTAAATGAAACAAAAATACCCATATTGCTGGGATGCCAGCAAGAGCAGAAAAATACCATTATAACTTACTGGATGACAGCTTCTTAGAGTCTAGTTAGATAATAGGCCAGAAGCAAGAACAGTACAAATTAATAAAAAAATGTTAACTACCTAATTGCTGTGACAATATTTCCAAACTGTATGCCACACTCCACTAATGGTACCTTACAATTTTTTAAACAGATGTTACACATTTTTCAAACAACATAATAGAGCATAATATTTTGTTTCTGTTTGATTATAACGCAAAATCTGATAACACTAATTATTATTTAGTTAACAACATATTGTTTCAACTATTGATATGGCCAAACAGGTAAGATTTTTTTATGTTATATATGATATTTCATTGCAGATAGAAGCATCTAGTGCCATTTTTGGTCATTTGGAGTTTCTGCATGCTCCCTACCCCAATGAAACCCATATGTGGAATTATGTCCCAAATGTCCACTGCCATAATATGTATATTTTGGACAAA
Organism: Protopterus annectens; assembly: GCF_019279795.1. NCBI lineage: Eukaryota > Metazoa > Chordata > Ceratodontiformes > Protopteridae > Protopterus > Protopterus annectens. The sequence goes on along the minus strand of NC_056726.1, from coordinate 1,860,075,092 downwards.
TAACCTTGTGGAAGAATAAATACTTATTGCTAGAAAACAAAGTATTACATTGTTGCCTTCCAAGCTGTATGATTTTGGTTTATATATATATATATATATATATATATATATATATATATATATATATATATATATATATATATATATATATATATATAGACAAATGCATATAAATATATAAACATCAATAAATATATGCTTGGTGTGTGTGTGTGTGTGTGTGTGTGTGTGTGTGTGTGTGTGTGTGTGTGTGTGTGTGTGTGTGCGTGTGTGTGTGTGTGTGTGTGTGTGTACATTTATGTGTCTCTGTATCTATCTGTACCAATGCAAATCTATCAGTCTATATATCTATATCTATATATCTAAATATACACACACAGATATATATATATATATATATATATATATATATATATATATATATAAAATATATGTTTACATTGCATAATGTCAACTATGCAGATGGGTGACTTGTTTGCTGTGTTTGTTTTTTGACAACTGTGCAGTTTAATGACTACACAGCTTAGCAACTCTATTAATGGGAATACTTGTGTGATCAGACTCCTGTGCAGTTGATCACTGTTATGTAAATGAGTATGCATTGCTGGGTAGCAGTGGATATGATATGACTATACTTTGTAGTCAAAATCCTTGCTGCTGTGGTTTGCTGCTGTGTACTTGCAGTGATTTCTTTCTGCAGTGAACCATCTCTTTTCTTGAAGATGGTACTATCATGGAGATGGTATAGTTAAGTCTTGGGGAATGTGGTGATTTAACTCCACATGGGGTGCTGGAGGGCTTGCCTCCCAACATCAAAATACTTTCTTTGTGATTTAATTATTAGATTAGATTCTGTTAACCAGTGTTTTAAGCAGTTGATATTCTGAGTGCTCAGTTTGATAATTGAAGTTTTTTTTTTAAAGTTTGACTTTTAAATATATAATAATGAATTTTGTTTTCGTGTGTGTGTGTGTGTGTGTGTGTGTGTGTGTGTGTGTGTGTGTGTGTGTGTGTGTGTATATATATATATACACACACACACACACACACACACACACACACACACACACACACACACACACACACACATATATATAGTTCCATTTTATAATCTTGAAATACTGAAATCTCAAATTTCAGTATCTCGAGACCATAAAGTCGAATGTTTAAAATTCTGAAACCCAAAACTGCAAAATACAAAATTGCGAACATAAACACTCCATATACCACACAACACGCACACCATCCTACCCACACCACAACAAATAAACAAACAAAACATACACAAACACAAAAACACAAATCAACAAACCTACACTACATATAAGCAGGGGGAAAGCCCTCCTCCACCCCCCATATGGGGGGCTGCACCCCCAACCCCCACTTATATATACTAACTCTGAGATCACGCAAACAGAAAAAGACAGTAAACTCACACCCAGACATTCTACAGTCTCACACACATGCACACATACACACGCACACGCACACACACGCACACAAAGATATCACACATATACAAACACCACCACATCCAACACTTAAACCTACCCAAAACCTTTACAAAACACTCACTTACCTTAAATTCCACCTAAATCCACACACAACACTGAACACCATCCACACAATACACTACACATCATGTAATGTAAAGCCATAACCACGAATTCGACTTAGTCGTATTGCGATTATGCACTTTTGCTATTTTGAAGATTTGACTTTATGGCCTCGAGATACTAAAATTCGACCTTTCAGTATTTTGAGATAATAAAGTGAATCGATATAAACATATATATATATATATATATGTATATATACACACATATATATGTGCACACAAACACACACTCACTCACAAACACATGCACACAGAGGTAGAGGGAAAGGGAGGGAGAGGGAGAAAGAGGAAGAAGATGTGATGGGCTTGTGTCCTTGAAAAAATAGTTTGCTTACTATTATTATTATTATTATTATTTATTATTATTATTATTAACAAGTGTCCTCACAGATATCTTCAATAACTCTCTGAGTCAGCAAATAGTTACGAAATGCTTCAAGGATACAACAATCATTCCGTTACCAAAGAAGTCTCCACCATCTTGCCTAAATGACTACCGCCCTGTAGCCCTCACCTCGACAGTGATGAAATGTTTTGAAAGGCTGGTCAAGGACACCATAGCATCTGGGCTGCCTGCTGATCTTGACCCTCTGCAGTTTGCTTACCAAGCAAACCGCTCTACGGCAGATGTCATCTCTCTAGCACTCCATCTGTTGCTGGAACACCTTGAGAATAAAAACACCTACGCGAGGGTACTATTCATTGACTACAGCTCTGCTTTTAACACAGTCATCCCTCTTCATCTGGTAATGAAGCTACTCCAACTAGGCGCCAACACACCACTTTGTAACTGGATTCTTGTCTTTCTCACAGACAGACCTCAGAAAGTGTGAGTAGGAAATAATTCCTCAGATAGCATCACTCTTAACACTGGAGTTCCACAATGATGTGTACTAAGTCCTTTGCTGTTCACCCTGTTAACACATGATTGTACAGCCAGGTACAATACAAATCACATCATCAGGTTTGCTGATGACACAATGGTGCTGGGTCTCATCAGTAATGATGATGAAAAAGCATATAGAGATGACGTGGAACAACTGATTAGTTGGTGTGGAAATAACAACTTAGCACTAAATGTGAACAAGACAAAAGAGATAATTGTGGACTACAAGAAAAATCTCAAGGAACATTCTCCCCTCACCATCAATGGGGAAACAGTTGAAAGAGTGATAAGCACAAAGTTTCTGGGAGGGCACATCGATGAGGACTTGTCTTGGAACACAAATACAATTGCCATAGTCAAGAAAGCACACCAGAGGTTGCACTTTTTAAGAAGGCTGAGGAGAGCGATTGCCATAGTCAAGAAAGTGCACCAGAGATTGCACTTTTTAAGAAGGCTGAGGAGAGTGAATCTCCCATCAACAGTTCTCACTACCTTCTACAGAGGTACGATAGAAAGCATCGTGATGAACAACTTCGTAGTATGGTATGGAAGCTCCTCTACCTCTTTTATTTATTAAAATACAATTTTTGTATTTAGGATGGTGGAATTAAAAAACAGATACATACACTTAAATTTTTAAGTTTAATAACTTTACACTGTTTTTATAAATTGGGTTTTCATATTATTATAGTATATAAGTATAAGGGAATTTAAGTAAAAAAGGGGGCATTCTATGGTTTAATTTAATTGTTGTGGTCATGTGACAGTGCCTGGTTATAAAAGGAAGTGATGTGTCATTATGGTTTATCTGATGAAGTCAAGTGTAATTGCAGATGAAAGTGCTCATTAAACTCTCAGTTTTTCCATTTTCTGTGTTCGTTTTCTTTTCAGTTACTAGTTTGTATTGTGTTGAGTGGTTTTACAAGATCATCTCTTTCCTTAGAGAGAGAAAAACTACTTGTTGGCTGTTGGTGAAGAATCCACAAAGAGGAGAAAATGCTGAGAGAAGAAAGGAGCCACTTTTTTTTTTTAAAACTTGCATTTTATCTGTCTCTGGCCTAGCACTCAAGTGTGGGGTCAATTACTGCACTGTTCTAACTTGTTGATACTTGTGAACCTCTGCTTTCCTTAAAAAAACAAAAAAACAAAAAAATCTTGCTTTTTTCCCACTTTTCTGAGATTTAAAAAAGTTCAGTTACAGATTTGCTGTTCTGAACTGTTTGTAAGTTTCTTGGAGGCCATTGTTTGCTTGGGATAAAGGGAAGTCTCTGTGTTCATCAGTGGCAGTGATAAATATTGAGCAGCCTGCCTGCCCCTGTTGGAGTGGTTACTGCCTTGAAACTGTAGTTTTATTGGCTATTTTGGGTCAATTCCAAACTTCTTGATCTCCCTCTCTTAAAACCCTCTTTTGCACGTTTTTGCGCATAGCGCAACATCGGGCAGCGCTGCCTAATTGGGTTTAAACTATTCCTGGCTCCACAAAGTCTGCTCTTCACTTTTTCCCTTAGAACTGCTCTATCTCTCAAATTAAACACCATATTCTCATTCTAAGGCCCCTCAGTGGTCCAAATAAGTAACCTTACAAATTAGCACTAATAAACCATAAGCACTACTTACTCTTATACTCTCTACGATTACCTTGTCCCCTATTGGTCCATTTTAATTTGGTTCCCTATATTACTCTAACATATCCAAAGGTCAGTCAATGGTTTCCTCTCCAGTCCATCTGGTGAATCTGGGAATTTTCAGGCAATGTTACAACTGTCTCATGTACACGGACAACCCTCTCCTCCTCCAAACAGGTTCAAATATATGTGAGAGATGCAACCATATAGCCAAACTGGAGGCTGAGCTCTCTCATCTCAAAACTGGTGTAACCAGTCAGGAGGAAAAGGTAACCTCACACAGCACATTTCCAGTATCACATAGTCCCACCACAACAGCGAACTAAACACATAAAAACACAAAAACATACTCAGAGGCTCTAAATAAAAATCTACCTAAGCAACAGAGACCTCCAAAGCAGACTTCCAAGCAAACGCTACCCCAAAACAAAACACGTACAACACATAGCACACAAAGTCAGTGTGCCAAGCAGTCACAGCCCTTAAGGCTAAATAACACACCTGATACTCTTGTTATAGGTGACTCTATTGTCAGACACACTGACGTCCCTCTCACCAGGCTGAATAAAGAGAAGGTCACAGTGAGCTGCCTGTCGGGTGCTAGGATCCACCACATAATGCAAGCACACAGGTCACTCCAAAGCAAATACAAATATGACTCAGTCATTGTACATGCTGGCGTGAATGACCTGAGATGTACCTCCCTCGACTACATGAAAAGAGACATAGATGAGCTCTCTGATCATGTAGCCCAGGCTGGTATGACCCTGACCTTGAGCAACATATTACCCTCACCTAGAATGATGCCACAGTATAAAGACAAAATGATCGATTTTAACAATTGGCTAAAATTTTGGTGTCATTCAAAGGGGATCCAGTGTCTGTCAGCCTGGGATGACATGCTCGACAAGCCACGTTGCTTCGCTAGGGATGGCTTGCACCTGTCACCCCTGGGCTTTTGGATATTAGCAAAGGCTCTTGCCACCCCCATAGTGCCTTTTTTAGGCAAGGCTCAAAAGTCAAACCCACCTCCATAGACAGCACAAGGAACAAGAAACTAAGGGTAATGCTGCTAAACACCAGAAGTCTTAACCTCAAGATGCATGCGCTCAAAGCTCTCCTCAGTATGGAGAACATCTATATCTGTGCAGTGACAGAAACCTGGTTCAAGGCTCCAGAGAGCACCCCAGCACTACCAGGTTATACCTCATATCATGCTTTTCGGCCCAAAACCCGGACCGAACCACAAAAGGAGGGGGGATTTCCATATTTATCAAGGATATCCACACCTCCAGGTTAGTGGCATTGCACAAAGTATCGGAGACCATCCATGTGCAACTGACAGTGGGCAAGACTGCTTTTCAGTTTATAGCATCCTACAGACCACCCTCTCAAAGTCAGGAATCCCACTCGGCTTTCCTGAAAACATTGGAGACCATGAAGATCTCTCTGAACACTATTATATTGGGTGACTTCAACTACCCAAACATAGACTGGAAGCATTACTCAAGCCCCAGCACCTTAGCCCAAAGGTTCCTGGAATTTATAAACTCAAATGCTATGGAACAACTAGTCACCACTCCAACAAGAGGGGAAAACATACTAGACCTGATCATTACCAACATGGGGACTCTGTGCTCCATACCAGAAGTATATCCCTCATTGGTAAGATCAGACTATAAATTAATTTCACTGGATATCCACATCCCGACCCCACCCCCAGCCCAGAAAACCACAGTGAAAAACTTCTCAAAAGCAAACTTCACACTTCTCAAAACCAAAGTGGAATCCTTCAAGGCCCCAGGGCCAGTGGAAACTATGGCCCCAACTGCAGAATCCTATATAAATGCATTCTACAGACATCTCCAGGAATGCATGGATCATGCTATCCCAAACAAAATCAAGACCCAATCATCCAAAGGCAGGTGTCCAGTCTGGTGGACCCCAGCCATAAATAAACTGTACAACAGAAGGAGGAAGCTACTACATGATAGAGCAAAATCTCTAAAAAGGAAGGCATCTCTGATCAGTACTAGCAAAAAATTACGATCCCTCATAAAATCCTCCAAGGCCAGCTTCGAGAGAAAAATTGCACAGGACACTAAAGACAATCATAAGGTTTTTTCAGTTATGTTAGGAACCTGGGATGCAACTCCCAGACTTGTTCTGAGTTGATTGTAAATGACAAAAAATACACTGAACCCACAGACATCGCCAATATCCTGGCAGACAGGTTCAGTGCAAACTTCTCCACCCCCTCCCCCCAAAAGAGCAAGTATCTATCCCGGCAGAGTGCAGCCTCCCAAACATCTCTGATGCTCAGGTGAAGGCCACCCTCTCCAAAGCAAAAAACACTGCTTCCATGGGACCAGATGGCATCCCGGGTTGCGTCCTAAATGAACTCCAAGAAGAACTAATCCATAAAGTAAAACTGCTGTACAATCTCAGCCTCACTACAGGATATGTGCCCAAAGAATGACGTACAGCAACAGTGGTTCCACTCCACAAAGGTGGCGCCTCTGCGGACCCTGGAAACTATTGCCCCATAGGCCTGACTAGCCTAACTCATAAACAAAGACATTGGGGACCTACAGACACTAGATCCTACGCAATTTGGCTTCGTCAAGGGCAGATCCTGCCTTTTGAACCTGGTCGACTTCTTCGAAACAGTCACCAAGGCCATAGATGAAGGGAAGGTAGTCCACACAGCCTATCTGGACCTCGCAAAGGCATTTGACATAATACCCCACTCGGGCATCATAGATAAGCTATCCAGCCTAAATATAAACCCCTATGTCACAAGATTGGTTGCAAACTGGCTCAAAGACAGAACCCACAGAGTCAGAGTTGCTGGAGCCATGTCAGACTCAAAACCGGTCACAAGTGGCATCCCACAAGGTTCTGTCCTGGGACCTCTCTTGTTCGGTATTTACTTTTCTGAGGTACAGACCCACGTGGGAGGACTATGGCTCACCAAGTTCGCAGATGACTGCAAATAGAGCGCCATAATCGACTCTCCAGCTGACACAAACATCCTTCAAAAAGGTCTCACAGAGACGGATAACTGGTGCCAGAGTCATGGTCTAAAGCTAAATGCCAAAAAGTGTATAGTCATACCCTTTGGCAAAAACAATGTGCCCACAAATTACCACATATGTGGTAACCCATTAAGTACAGAGAAAGTAATTAGGGATCTGGGGACCCAAGTTGATAGCAATCTCTCCTTTGACAACCACATTGCCAAAGTGGTTAGAAAGACTTTCTACATAGCCCACCTCATCATGAAAGGATTCACATCTAGATCAAGAGAGGCAATCGTGCCCCTTTATTCATCCCTCATCAGGCCCATCATAGAATACAATGCCCCCTTTGGGATGTATCTTACCCGACACCTGCAGCAATTAGAAAGACCCCAAAAGTACCTCACCAGGAGGATCAAGGGACTCAAACAGATGCCATATGCTGCTTGGTTAAAAAAACTCCAGCTCTACTCAGTTGCATACCGCCTACTTCGAGGCGATCTATGCCTGACATATAAAGCTATGTCCAACCCAGAATTAATGGACATGCTCCACCTCAGTAAATCTAAATCCCTTAGAGCCACACGCTCGAGGGACTTGAACCTCAACACAGAAATAAATAGAACATGCTGGAGGGACAGATTCATAACCCAGAGGCTCCCTTCACTCTGGAATAGAATTCCAATTCATGTTAGTCAGAGCACCTCACTGACTCTCTTCAAGAAGAATCTTGATGAGTGGATGGGGGATCATAGGTTTGTCCCGGGGATTACTTCCGTGTCACTATTAGACAGAGGCACAGTAAACTAAACTTTAAAAAGGGCACAGTATACTCAAATCAAGGGGTGGTGCAAGCCAAACACAATCTGACTAGGCTTATAAATGCCCCAGGGTAGATAGCCTAGTATGAACCTATGAACTTATGAAAAATGGATAATACTGCCTTTTTGAACATAGTGATAAGCCTACAACAACTGCACTTAAAAATACATAAGGTTACAGCATGAAATGTAATCCCCTGTCACACAAACACACATTGTTTTAACCTTTGCTCTTTACATTCATAAATAAAATTCTGCTTTTAATTTTAAATAACTAGAGAGAGAAATAACATCATTCAATCCAGGTGGATTAGTGGCATTCACTCTCAATTGCCACATAAACTCTTAAAATTCAAGGAACAATTCCTTGGGATCCCCCTACTATTACTATCAAGCTTATCAATTGCTGTAAACTTGAACCTGTGATATGACCTGCCAACATGTTCTTTAAATTACCTTTTTTAATGTCATAAATATGTTGATATATGCAAACTTTAAAGGCCTTTTTGGTCTTACCTGCGCAGAAACTATCACAGGTTTGACACAAAGCAATGTACACTACATGGGTACTGTTACAATTCAATTTATGGTTCAAATAAATTAAACCATAACCAGGAATGTTCACAGATAATTTTTCCATAACATTAGCACATTGTGTATAATGGCCACATTTTGACATCTTGCCCTTTCTATAAAATGTATTTTCTTCTATGTTGCTCTCCTAAATGTTTTTAAAACTTGCATCCTTTTTGTATGCAACACATGGTCTTTCACCCACATTCTTTAAGACATCTTGGTCACCTCTAAAAACAAATCAATTCTTTTTAAGAATATTTCTGATGTCATAAAACTGGGGATTATATGTCAAAATTAAGGCCCTGTTAAATTCACTCTTACCCCGTGAATTCATGTTATCATCAATAACTCTCATAGGTTCATAGGTTCATAGGTGCATAGGTTCATAATAGGCTATCTGCCCTAGGGCATTTATAAGCCTAGCCAGAATGTGTTTGGCTTTTGCCACCCATTTTAAATTTATTTTGCTATGCCCTTTTTCGAGGTTAGTATACTGTGCCTCTGTCTAACAGTGACACAGAAGTGATACCCGGGGTAAACCTACGATCTCCCATCCACTCATCAAGATTCCTCTTGAAGAGAGTCAATGAGGGACTCTGCCTAACCTGGACTGGGATTTTATTCCAGAGTGAAGGGAGCCTCTGGGTTATGAATCTGTCCCTCCAGCATGTCCTATTTATTTCAGTGCTGAGGTTCAAGTCTCTCGAGCGTGGCTCGATGGGATTTGGATTTTCTGAGGTGCAGCATGTCCATTAATTCTGGGTTGGACATGGCTTTATACATCAGGCACAGATCACCTCTGAACAGGTGGTATGCCACTGAGTAGAGCTGGAGTTTCTTTAACCGGACAGCATATGGCATCTGTTTGAGCCCTTTGATCCTCTTGGTGAGGTACTTTTGGGGTCTTTCCAGTTGCTGCAGGTGTCTGGTAAGGTACATCCCAAAAGGGGCATTGTACTCAATTATGGGCCTGATGAGGGATGAGTAAAGAGGCACGATGACCTCCCCTGATCTAGATGTGAATCCCTTCATGATTAGGTGGGCTATATAAAATGTTTTTCTAACCAATTTGGCCACGTGGTTGTCAAATGAGAGATTGCTATCAACTTGGGTCCCCAGGTCCCTAATTACTTCTTCTGTACTTAACGGATTACGACCTATGTGGTAATTTGTGGGCACTTTGTAATGCCAAAGGGATGACTATACACTTTTGGCATTTAGCTTGAGGCCATGGCTCTGGCACCAGTTGTCTGTTTCTATGAGGCCCTTTTGGAGGATGCTTGTGTCGGCTGGAGAGTCGATTATGGCGCCCAGTTTGCAGTCATCTGTGAACTTGGTCAGCCACAGTCCTTCCGTGTTGGCCTGTACCTCCGAGAAATATATACCGAATAAGAGAGGTCCCAGGACTGAGCCTTGTGGGACACCACTTGTAACTGGTTTGGAGTCTGACATGGCTCCAGCAATTCTAACCATGTGGGTTCTGTCCTTGAGCCAGTTTGCAATCCATCTAGTGACATAGGGGTTTATATTTAAGCTGGTGAGCTTATCTATAATGCCCAAGTGGGGTATTGTATTGAAGGCTTTTGCGAGGTCCAGGTAGGCTGTGTGGACCACCTTCCCCTCGTCAATGACCTTGGTGACTGTTTCAAAGAAATCAACCAGGTTTAAGAGGCAGGATCTTCCCTTAACAAAGCCGAACTGGGTAGGATCCAGTGTCTGTAGGTCCCCAATATCTTTATTTATAAGGTCCATGATGATCCTTTCCATAGCTTTGCAGACCAAGCTAGTCAGGCTTATGGGGCGATAGTTTCCAGGATCCGTTGAGGCACCACCTTTATGGAGAGGGACCACTGTTGCTGTACGCCACTCTTTGGGCACATATCCTGTAGTAAGGCTGAGATTGAACAGTAGTTTTATATTAGGGTTTAGCTCTTCTTGGAGGTCATGTAGGACACAGCCCGGGACACTGTCTGGTCCCATTGATGCTGTGTTTTTTGCTTTGGAGAGGGTGGCTCTTACCTGAGCATCTGAGATGTCAGGGGGGGCAGCACTCTGCTGGGATAGATATTTTCCCTTTTGGTGGGGAGGGCGGGAGAAGTTTGCGCTGAACCTGTCAGTTAGGATGTTGGCAATGTCTGTGGGTTCTGTGTATTTTTTGTTATTTTGGACTAATTCTGAGCATATCTGGGAATTACCACCCAGGTTCCTAACATAACTAAAGAAAGCCTTGTGATTATCCTTAGTGTCCTGTGCAATTTTTCTCTCGAAGCTGGCCTTAGACAATTTTATGAGTGCCCGTAGTTTTTTGCTAATACTGATCAGTGATGCCTTCCCTTTTTTGGATTTTGCTCTATCATTTAGTAGCTTCTTCCTTCTATTGTATAGTTTGTTTATGGCTGGGGTCCACCAGACAGGACGTCTGCCATTGGAGGATTGGGTCTTACTTACTTTATTTGGGATCGCATGATCCATGCATTCCTGAAGGTGTTCATAGAATGCGTCTATAAAGGATTCTCGGTCTGGGCCGTATTTTCCACAGGCCCGGGGGCTTTGAAGGATTCCACCTCGGTTTTGAGGAGTGTGAAATCTGCTTTAGAGAGGTTTTTCACTGTGGTTTTCTGGGCAGGGGGTGGGGTCGGGATGTGAATATCCAGTGAGATTAGTTTATGGTCTGATCTTACCAGTGAGGGATACACTTCTGGTCTGGAGCATAGAGTTCCCATGTTGGTGATGATCAGGTCCAGTATGTTTTCCCCTCTTATGGGAGTGGTAACAAGTTGTTCCATAGCATTTGAGTTTATAAATTCTAGGAACCTTTGGGCTAGGGTGTTGGAGCTAGACTAATGCTCCCAGTCTATGTTTGGGTAGTTGAAGTCACCCAATATAATGGTGTTTGGAGAGACCTTCATATTTTCCAGTGTTCTCAGGAAGGCCGAGTGGGGTTCCTGGGTTTGGGAGGGTGGTCTGTAGCAGGCTATAAACTGGAAGGCAGTTTTACCCACTGTTAGTTGCACATGGATAGTCTCTGATGATTTGGGCTTTGCCATCAACCTGGAGGTGTGGGTATCTTTAATGAATATCGATACTCCCCCTCCTTTTGTGGTTTGGTCCAAGTTTTGAGGCCAAAAAGCATGGTATGAGGTATAACCTGGTAGTGCTGGGGTGCTCTCGGGAGCCCTGAACCAGGTTTCTGTTACTGCACAGATATCGATGTTCTCCATGCTAAGGAGAGTTTTGAGTGTGTGCATCTTGAGGTTTAGACTTCTGGCATTGAGTGGCATTACTCTTAGTTTCTTATCCCATGCGATACCTATGGAGGTGGGTTTGTCTTTTGAGCCTTGCCTAAAAAAGGCACTATGGGGGTAGCAAGAGCCTTTGCCAATATCCGAAAGCCCAGGGGTGACAGGTGCAAGCCATCCCTAGCGAAGCATCATGGCTTGTCGAGCATATCATCCCAAGCTGACAGGCATTGGATCCCCTTTGAATGACACCAGTACTTAAGCCAATTGTTGAAATTGATCATCTTGTCTTCATATTCTGGCATCATTCTTGGTGAGGGTAAGATGCTACTCAAGGTCAGGGTCATACCGGCCTGGGCTACATACTCAGAGAGCTCCTCTATGTCTCTTTTCATGTAGTCCAGGGAGGTATGTTTCAGGTCATTCACACCAGCATGGACAATGACTGAGTCATATTTGTACTTGCCTTGGAGTGACCTGAGTGCTTGTGTTATGTGCCGGATCCTAGCGCCCGACAGGCTGCTCACCGTAACCCTCTCCTTGTTCAGCCTGGTGAGCGGGACGTCAGTGTGCCTGATGATAGAGTCACCTATTACAAGTGTATCAGGTGTGTTGTTTAGTGTTAAGGGCTGTGACTGTTCGGCACACTGGCTTTGTGAGATATGTGTTGCACGTGTTTTGTTTTGGTGTTGTAGCTTCCCCTGTACCTAGTAATGGGTAAAAATGCCCATTGACCCTTTTGTCCATGACCTCACTCAAGATAGGATCAATAAAACTACTAGGATACCCTCTTTTGTTTAACATAGTTAATTTTTCTCTTTCCTTAAAAAACATTTCCAAGTCACTGACCATTCGTGCCAAATGCACACATTGGCCTTTTACAGGTGATCTGTTTTGAAAATCAGGATGCCAAATTTCATAGTGTAGAAGGGTATTTGAGTATGCGGGCTTTCTGCATATAGTTGTCTTAAAGTTTTTTGTAGCATCATCTTTGGTAATAGAGATATCTAAAAAACAAATTTTGTTTTTATGTTGTTCCATAGTGAAGCTTAGAAAAGTGTTGCTGTTCAAGTAATAAAAAATTCATTTAATTCATATTCACTACCTACCCAAAAAACAAGTATATCATCTAAAAAGCTACCATAAAACTTACAATACGTGAACCAATCTGAGGTAAATACCTGTGTCAATTCCCACTGAGCCAGCACAATATTTGCAAACAAATGCCGCCCCCATTGCTACCACCGTTATTTGTTTGAATAACTGATTCTCAAACATGATCAAATTGTTGTTTAATACTAACTCCATTAGGGTCCTGAACATTAAAATTCTATTTATGACTTAAATTAGTATGACTACATAAAAAATCATAAAACAGGTCCAGGCCCACCACATGTGGTATAATACTAAATAAGTCTTTTACATCTATTGTAACCATAATTTTGTTCTCGATGTATAGTACTTTTTTAATTTTCTTTAAACAATCTCAGGAATCTTTAAGTATGTGTTGGAAATTCATAAGAACTGAATTTAAGTGGGAATCTAAAAATTTGGCTAAAGTAGTGTTTTTTTTATGCTTTTGTATCAACAATGGGTCTCAAAGGGGGTCACTGATGCATTTCTGAATATTGGGGGTTCCAAATATGGTCAGAACTTTGGGGTGTGTTTGTGTCAAGTAATTATGTTTGTCCTCTGTAATCTGATAATTCATTAATAAGTCATTCAAAATTATATCTATATTCCTATATGCAATATTGAGTTCATTCAATGACATTTCCATATAACCATCACCATATAAAATCCCCAACATTTTATCAATATGCAGTCGTTGATCCATTACCACCAGCCCACCATCTTTATCAGGCTTCATGACTCTGATAGACCTATTGGATGATATACTTTGTAAAAGCCTTGCCTCACTGTCCGTTAAATTGGATACTATTGTTTTTGATCTTGATAACAGTTCTCTTATATGATTCATGCGCATGTTCTCAAATAACTGTATAACCAGGTGGGGGGGTTGAATGTACTGCTTTTTTTTACAACATCCTGGGGAAGTAGAAGTACTATTTTGTGAAAAAAAAGTTAAGGTTTAACTTCCTAGTGTACAACTTTAAGTCTAAAAGACATCTATCAATCTTTGCCCTCATTTTCGGTACAAAGTTGATAACCTTGTTCAAATAAGGTTGCCCATTCACTAGTAACAGATTGACTACTGTAATTGTAAATGTTAAAATCATTGTGTTCATTTTATATAACAGTGCAGGCTCCATATTCATCACAATTGCATCTTTCATTTGTACTGTCTCCCTCCCCTGCCCCCTCCCCGAGTATATAGTTCTCTGTGCATAATGATTGCCAACATTTGGTGTATTGTTCCAGTCTCTGCTGGATTCCTGTTGTCTCTGATTTCAAATCCTCTTGATCTCCTGGGGGGTTCCCCTAAAGGGACAACATCTTCTTCTTGGTCATTGTTCAAAACAGGGGTATTGTCAATGCCATTGAGATGTTCTTCCATTCCTATCCTTGTACAGTGTACATTGGCCTATTGGAAACAGAAGTTTTTGAAAGGGGGAACACATTTCCTGTTTCATACTCTGTTTTGTCCCTTGCTAATTTTTTGATTTTTTTCTCTCTTACATTATTAATTTGCCTATCAACATTGACAAACACCATTTGATATTCAGCTTGTTTAGCGCTGAAGCATAAATCATTCAAAATGTGTTCGTTTAAAACATCTGCAGTCATTTTACACTGGCAAAGCTTTTTTTTTCATTGTTTCTTACCAGCAATTCTATTAGTTCGGATCCATGATGATTAAACATGGAAACCAGCTCCTGATGTAAATCTGAACCTTCGACAAGTCCATTAGGGAACTTCCAGCACTGTAAGCCCTTTGGTATCTGCTCTCTGGCCAAACATTCCCTTAAATATGCATTTTGTATTTTCTTTAATTTAAACAGTTTAGTTTTGAATGCCTTGAACTGTTGTTCTAATGTACTGTATAACTGAGGTGGTGTGGCATTACTGAAGGAAAGTTCATTATCTTTGTTCAGCCAATCAGTAAGGCTAAATCCATGAGATACACAATCCCGATTGGTTGAACCTTGCTCACAGTTCCGCCCTGCATTTTTGCACATCGCATTCAAGTTGATTTGTGCCTGTTGTTGTTGTCCATGAGTAATCAGTGAGGGTGAAAGTTGAGACTCTCCAGCTGTCGAATTAATAGAATTACTTCTGGTCATGCTGGTTGCAATTGTAGAGTTGAACTTAGCTCTGAACCTGGTTAACTGTTGTGTCAGCCCCTCAATTAGAGCTGAAAGGTTCCCAATGGTTTTCACCAGGTCTGTAACAGAACCACTAGTTCCTCCATACATCTGCAAACCATTCTCCATCCACAAAACGTAAAACCACTAAATACAACACGAACTAATAACTGAAAAAGAAAACAAGCACAATGAAAACCCAGTTTATAAAAACAGTGTAAAGTTATTAAACTTAAAATTTTGAATGAATGAATGTATCTGAGTTTTTTGATTCCACCATCCTAAATACATAAATTATAAAAGGAAGTGATGTGTCATTATGGTTTATCTGATAAAGTCAA
This sequence comes from Protopterus annectens, assembly GCF_019279795.1. Classification (NCBI taxonomy): domain Eukaryota; kingdom Metazoa; phylum Chordata; order Ceratodontiformes; family Protopteridae; genus Protopterus; species Protopterus annectens. The sequence continues at coordinate 1,860,059,700 of NC_056726.1, read as the reverse complement.
GTGTTACTGCAGACGAAAGTGCTCATTAAACTCTCAGTTTTTCCATTTTCTGTGTTCGTTTTCTTTTTCAGTTACTAAAGAGATGATCTTGGAAAGAATCCTTTCGGCATGCAAATATGATATAGATATTTGCAGTAATACAGTTTTTAAATGTGATTATTATTATTATTATTATTATTATTATTATTATTATTATTATTAGATGTAATTTTGGTATATTGTACCAGCTGTTTAACAAATAACAAATAAACAGTATGCCACAGAATTAAATAATGGTATGCCTTGGGTGCTTCCCCTAAATAAGTATAATACTTGTGAATTGTACTATTTCATCTAGGTATATGTCAGATTTAGCTTGTACATACATACTGAAAATTAATTTGGCATGTCTCTCTTGCACGGAGGAATAAAGCCCTTACTACTTCCGAGAGGGCCAGTGTTTGATTACTGGCATGGGCACTGAAGGGGCCACAGGGGATGAATGGGAGTGAGTAGCTGATGAAGGCTCACCTATTGTGGGGGAAGGCAAGCAGCCTAGGCTCATTACAATAAGTTTTGGACAAACAGAGTGAACACTGCATCACATAAGTGGAGAGATGTTCAGTCGTTAGGTTGAGCATGCATAGAGGTGTGCATGCACCTCCCAAGGGCAGTGATAATGCAGCTGACAAGACTGCCACCAGGGGCAGGAGTGAGTGCACACTCTCTTGTAACAGTATAACACTATACCAGTGTCCTCATTTTTATCACTAGTCCCAGATATGGGTCAGATTGAGCCCAAAGAAGGCAAAGGCAGGTTTGGTAGACATGGTGAATGAATACAGGAGTTGTGCAGCTGATGGACAGCTGTGGGGAGAAATAAATGCAGTTAATTAGAGTATGTGGAAACAATCCACTGGAATATTTTTGTTTTTTAAGAAAGTCCAATTAAACAATTTCTTAGTATTAAAATTAAGTAGCATTTGAGGAGTTTTGTCCAAAGAGAATTCTGCAGTATTTTTGAGTAATCTTGAGTGCCTATCTGGAGTAAAACCGCAGTGACAATCTGAAATTAAGTTACTTAGAGGGAATTGTAAGTAATTGCTGTAACAGCAAAATACTGTTCTCAGTATATAAAGTATTAATAGACGTGTATTTTTATATTGTTGATTACAGAAATGTGCGTGTCTTTTCCTCTAAGAGGCTGAGTTGTCTATAATAGTTTCATTTATGATTTTATGTGACATACATGATAAATGCAGTGAGGAATCAGAGTTTGGGAAATAATATAGATCTATAAATAATGTTGCTTTAGCTGTGAGTTAGTAAACTTAGTATGACTGTAATCTGGAATCATGTGTAGGTTTAAAACCTATACAAATCAAAAAGTTTTAAACTGGCTGCATTGAGCATCTTGAAAATATTCGGAGTAATGTAACAGCTAGCAAAATCTGTTATTGTGCGGCAGGTAGAAATTGGTCAAGAATGGACAGTGACTATTTTCAGCTTTGACTTTAAGTTTTGAGTTACTCTATGCCTCGGTCTAAATGCTAGGGGAGCAGATGTCATCAGTCTATACATAAAGAATTTCTGTTACAAATAGTGAAGAACAAAATAGTTTTACTTAGAGGTTTGATTTTATGGTATTGAGCTTATTTCAATACAGTTGCAGTGTCCTTTTATTTAGCTTCATGTTAACTTTTGAGAATATAATATCTGTTTTGTCAGGATTTTATTTTATTTATTTATTGACATGGTAAGTCTACTGGACAGAAATATCCTTTCTCAAGGGCAATCCAGAAGTCTGGTTAAGTGACTTGCTCAGACTCATAAAGTGGCAAACAGAGGTGAAAATAATCAAATTCTGTAGTCTGAACAAAAGGATGCAACTTGTTAGCAGTTTGTTGACTTGATTCCTGTACTGCCTGTAAGCTTTTTTCATCCACAGCTTTGGTACTGCATTCTGTTTGGTGCTATCCATAAACAGAAAAAGTTTAGTGGAAATAATTTCATTTTCAAAAACAATATCTCAAATGCTATCAACTTGTATTAGGCTTCATATAAAAGTGGATAAACTTTAGAATTTAGTAATCCCTGCTGAGTTGGATTTTACAACAGTGAAAATGAAAATGCTCTTCTTAAATGACGATTTTTTTTATTTTGTCAGACAATATGTAGGAATGTTCCCTAAAAACAACCAAACAAAAAAAAAAACTTATATATGTTGGTATATACATTGTACAGACATGTTATACATACATTGTGGTAGTAAGAATCATGTATGAACAATCTTGCAATATGATGTCATACTTGAACCATATCCACATATTTTATTTTCAATTATACATTGTAAACCTTTCAAATGAATAAATATTTATAACAAGCAATTTACTAGATAAGGCAAGTGAGGACAAAAGAATATTCCTTTTGCATGTTGAAGGTGGTGAGTTATATTCTCTCCCAAGGTGCTTGGATGAATTTCTCCAGTAACAATGCAGCAGAGCACCATAAGGGAGGATGTTGCACTCCTGAGCTTGTTGTCCCTCAGATGAAATTTAAACTGCAATCCCATCTGCATGGCTAGGTGATAGCTCAAGCGTAAGTAAAAAGACCTAGAATGTATCTAGAAAACATCTTTATCTGGATTGATGATTAGTCTGAGTGGTTAGTTAACTTTACAGCTGTGAGGCTAGTTTATTGTATACATTATTTTTCAGACCATCCCAGACTAATATGCCCTATCCTACAACAACTGTTATAGAAGAGCAGTGCAGGTGGTCAGGATGAACATCTATAACATGGTCCTGATATCTTCACTGAACCTTCTTGTCTATGCCATCCATGTCTTGTTCACATTGTCACAAGAAAGCCAGGTCTCAAGTTCAGTACAGACAGGCAGATTTTTTGGGAACAGGTGGCATCCCACCCCCCCACCCCCCTTCAAGACAGTCTTTAATTGTGGCCCCATTGTATAATCTACCTGCTGTAATTCTTCAGAAAGAAATCTGTATTATCTTCTTTAGAGATCATCCATGCAGCAAACTGATTGGTTGTTCTCTTCTAGATGATTGCAAAAATTTGCACACAGTCTGCCTTGCTTTACAGGAAAATGTTTCTCTTGATGAATGAGAACTAGCTGTTCTGTGTTTCACACTGATGCTTGTCATTAATCAGATGTTTCGCACCATGTATTATTCTCCATTGGATGTACAGTGAGCAAAATGAGTATAAAGACACCTGAAGTGGTTATCCTATATGGATAGCTTGATTTTTTTCTGCTGTCTCTATAATGCCTTGGACTTTATGAAGACTTAACGTCACTCAAATAAATTAGTTATGAGTTATTTGGATGTGTTGGTTCCTATCCTGTATCAGATAGACATTTCATGTATAACATCAGGTTTATACCAGTAATATCAAAGCAGTCATCGGTAACCTCTACTCTTAAAAAATCAAGTTTAGATCCTCAAGGGCTCACCGTTACAAGTGTAGTCCCAAATACAAGTCCCAAAACTCAAAAACGTTTGCAGTAGCTGCATACCCTAAACAGTGAATTTTGAAATTCATTATTGCACTAATAAATTGTTTTTGCAGTGAAGCTTTGCACCTGCCTTTCCTGAAATGGATGATCGTTTCTTGTCACATATCTGTTTCATATATATCTGTTAACTCTTAGGTCTCTTTAGCTCATGTTGAGGGAATGTTATATAATACAGCAACTGCATATTTAGTATTTACTCCCTGTTTGCTAAAGTAATAGTCTTGTCATTTGAATGATTGGAGTTCTGGCCCTCACAAATTACAAACTGCACCCAAAATGTAGGCAGTTACCATCCAGCCATGAACGCTCTATTTATCAACAAGGTTCTGTTGATGGAGGTATAAACAAAGCTAGATTCATTTCTTCAGAACCACAAGATTTTTAAAAACAGATTGTATTGATACCATCCACACTAGGGTTCATAATGATCTAAAGGTTCAAAATCAACTCATCTACTTGGTTCAGGTCATGCTTTATCTTTTATTGTGATCTGGTATAGTGTATCATAAGATCCTGTTTGAATGCTTAATCACTTCTATGTTATCTCAGGTATGACTTTGGAATGGCTTGCATCCTATGTTTTTCTGTCACTTATAAATGGCGGTTTCTTGTTTTAATTCATTTTACTCAAGCCCCCTCGACTGTTGGAAAATACAGAGTCCTCTACTGAGTATTATAACATTCACTGTGTATATTTGCCTATGGAAGAGATTACCTAAAAGGCGGTTCTCCTACTCTTAAATTTTTTTTATATTTTTTGGTTGATGCTCTGGACTGCATCCAGCATTTGATAATCTATAACTAGCCTCTTACATGATTTATTACCAGACTTAAAAACACAAGTAATATTCATTTTTTTAACACTCCAGTGTCCTGTAACTGTTATGGTAGTCCAAGACAGCTTTTATGGGCACAAATTCTCCAGATGTTAACAGCAACATCATTTACTGGCGTACAAGCAGTAGTTTGTGTCAAAGGTACATAATCTTCTGATTCAGCACGGAATGTAGCTGCTTCAGAATTCTGAAGCCCAGCAACTATGTAGCACTTCTCTTTAGAAGCATATTGTATCAGTTCTCTGGAGCTTAAACTCTCTCCTTATTCAGTCTCATATCATTCATAATATTGTGATTTTATTTGGCCCTATGTGACATAAGCATATTACTTTAAACAGTTGCTGTTTCTGTACCAAACTTCTTGTGCCCACTTTTCAGCCACCTTCGGCTGCTGGTACCGCCAGTATTGCAGCTTGAATTCTTTTATTTTTACTCCTTTACTTTTCATTGCTCTCAGATTTGTAATCTATTGTCAGTGTTTTAGAGATATTTTCCATGCCAACCAGTTTTATAGTATCTGAGATTCCATACCTATTCGATGTAACTTTTAATCTCTGGTATTACTAGTAAGAACAGTATTGTTCTCAATAATTGCAGTATTAAGCAAAAGCAGACCAATTGGAGTGTTATATGGATTGGAGACAGTGGCATTGACAAAAAGGCAGGAGTCAGAGCTGGATGTGGCAGAGTTAAAGATGTTAAGATTTGCTATGGGTGTGACGAGGGGGGACAGGATTAAAAATAAGTATATTAGGGGGTCAGCCCAGGTTGGTAGGTTTGGAGACAAAGCCAGAGAGGCAAGATTACATTGGTTTGGACATGTGCTGTGGAAGGATACTGAGTATATTGGGAAAAAGATGCTAAGGATGAAACTACCAGGTAACAGGAAAAGAGGAAGGCCTAAGATAAGGTTTATGGATATGGTGAGAAAGGACATGCAGGTGGTTGATGTGACAGAGCAAGATGCAGAGGACAGGAAGAAATGGAAACAGATGATCCACTGTGGCGACCCCCAACGGGAACAGCCGAAAGAAGATGATGGTTAGACCAATTGGAGTGTAATCATTGTATGGAGAATGGCCATTCTTACTTATTTGGATTTTCTAATTGCAAACTGTACTGGATTAATATTTTATGATTTACAGATTGGCATCTTAATGTTGTTGTGTCTTTCGGCTTTTCCCAATTAGGGGTCGCCACAGCAGAACTCCGGTCCGCTAATGATTGGCAGATAGATTTTTACGTGCCGAGTTGCCAGCCCTGATACACAACCTTCAATGAAGGTACGCCCATTCATGCATGTCCCCATGCAGAAGATGCTCTAGCTGAGACTCGAACCGGACAGCGTCTTATTGTGAGGCGACAACGCTACCGCAGCACCACCACCACAGCTTACAGGTTGGCATCTTAATAAGAAGACAGAAAGCTCAGTTAAGTGTTTCTTGTGTTGCAATATTAGTAGCATGAGTCTAAGATCAATCTTGGGTCACAAAAGCACCTTTAGTGTGAGGGTTGATGAAAATACCATTATGCAGTGGCATGCACAGCCAGGGTAGAAAAAGAAAGAAATGCAGCACACATTACTGTCTGAGCTCAAACATTAAAATGCATGGTTTAAACCTACACACGCATGGACCTATAGATGTTTAAAAACTATTAATGAGGTTGGAAATATTCTTTCTAAAATATGAAATGGCCATGGTAAACAGATCTGAGTAATCAAAAACTATATGTCCCTTAAAAACATTAACAGGAGAACAAAACAATTTCTGAATTTGCCAGAGTGGAAAAAATACATATATAACTGATGTAAGCAGTTGTATAATCTTATGGATGTGGAAAAGCCTACAATGTTTTCAGTGGGATGCATTAAAGAAGGTCTTGATATTAGTCTGATCACGTTCCATAATCCAGGAGCCAGACATATGTAAACACAGGAGTTTTATTTGCGCAGCCCCTCATATTTCAGTCGACATATTCACAGCAATGCATTTTTGATGGTGTTAAGGCTATGCTTTTCACCTGAATGTTTTGCTTTACATTAGCTTTTGTTTACTGGATACTTGAAAAGTGCATGCTCCTATCTGTTTGTTTGCTTATAGATTTGAAAAAATATATATATTACTTTACAGAAAAGAATCACATATCTGTATTGTGCAATATCTTGTACATTTCCTCTGCATTCTGTACTTACTGACAGTGCACAAGACCATCAGTGTCCTGTTTCCTGTGCTGCTGTGGTTTTGTTTATTTATTTAAGAAAGTTGCTTTTTGTCTCCTGACTCAGCAGTCTTGTGACAGACAATTTGTACATTTGCTGCCATGTAGTACCAGAACAGTTCCTGGTTGCTGCAGTGGTAACAAAAGAATGGACTTCGCATTTGCGTCTTGTTATGGAGTATGTAAAACATAAGACCCCCACAATGCTGGTCTCCAGACATCTAACATGAAACCGTTTTCTAAGGTATGAAGTGCAGGAGGAGGTTGTGGCTCTAATACAAGTACTGTGTTCTCATTTTTGAAAGAAACGCAACCCTAAAATAATAGAGTAACATGGCATGGCATATAACTAATATATGTACACAAGAATCAGCATACTTCTGAGTGCTTGCAGTCTATTAAAAAATATTGTTATATACTGGATAAGAAAAAATGTGTCTGTGTGTTTGTGTGAGGGGGGGTCAGTGATTACCAAAATAAACTTGATATTAGAGAAACATAGAGTCAACTTTGTTTACAGGAAGATACATATCCTGGCTTAAACTAAACTATTAGCAACAAATGCTTTCTTAAAACAATGAGATTACAAAGATAATGATAATTGTTTCAGTTAGCAAAAAGATCAACATATATATATATATATATATATATATATATATATATATATATATATAAATGTTGTGATTATTTTGAAGTGGTGATTTTTCTGAAGTCGTGTAATTGTCATGTGGTTTGGTCATGTGATATAAACATGCTATATAAGATGTCTGTTTTAATAAAAGGATGAACATATTAAAATTTGCTCTCCAGCTCTGTTTTTCGTGTGGCTAGTATTTTTAAGATAATTTTATAAATTTGTAACCTGTTTTCATCTGTTCTTCCCATCACTGTAATATACATTTATTTTAGATCTGCAATTCTTATTTTAAACAGGCTATATACAGATTTGTACGAGGAACAGAGATTAGCTGGCTCTACACATATTTTTGTCTCAATATTATTAAATGCTGTTGAGGGATGTTCAGGAAAAAGATACTCATTTGACTATAATATGTAGGCACTCAACAAGAAAAGCAAAAAAAAAAAAAAAAAAAGCTCTACTTGATATATATGAACTGGACTAAAGTCCATACTACTGATTTCACTACAGTGTTGCCTTAGCTGACAATGGAAATAGCATAACAAAAAAAAAAACATTATTTTACAGCATTCCTGGGAGAAGACTGCTCCCCCCAAAGTGGAGGGTCTCTCCCACATCCTTGATCTGTTACTACACATTCTGTGAGGTTACACAAACTCTCAGATAACAGAAACAACTTAATACCTTTTTTCCAAGTTGGTGTGGCCTTGGAGGCAGTATATTTAGAGACAAAGGCTGTGTGTGGGGAGTTCCTACAGTGTCTGCTGCAGGGATTGTATCAACCTAAAATTAAGAGTTTAAGTTACCCTCTGTGAATTGTACTGTGATGGCCTATGAGGCAACCATAAAGGTGTCTAGTGCAGACTGTTTTCGGTATACTTTACTATTTCACTAAGTTAAACCACAATTGACCCACAGGAAGGTCAAAATAAATTCTTAAAAAAAATCATTGCTTGTGTAATAAGTAAGCATTGAAATACCTACTTCCATGGTCTCTTTACATACACACACACACACACACACACACACACACACGCACATGCACACACACGCACACACACACACACACACACACACACACACACACACACACACACACACACATATTTCCTGCCTAACTAACCTCCCTACTGAGATTACCCAAGCCAGCACACACGAACACACACACACACAAACACACACACACACACACACACACACACACACACACACACACACACACACACACACACACATGCACCTGAGGCCCCTCATCCCTCTTTATACACTCACACATGCAGCCACATGCATACACAAACATGAACACCTTCCCCACCAGTTCCATCCCACTAAACTCCCCAGCACTTATCTCTAATGTGATCTCACACATCAGAGCAGTGGATGAGCTTTTGGCCATATTCATTAACATGGTTGGGGAGAGCAAATGGCTCATTAGCATAGGCTACTCCCCTGGAATGTCTATTTACCATTCGTGCTAGGCTGCAGAGACATTACAGCACTGTGATAGTACTGTCTCTGAATCAGAAATAGTTATCACAAGGTGTACACCAACCTTACACCTCCCTGTAATTCTTTTTGAATTGCACCCTTTCTAACAGAAACATAATTTCAAAGCTCATTGCTTGAAACAGTTTTGCGACCAGCCCACCTAGCTAGTTAATGTATGTAAAATACATAGAAATTAATAAATAAAATGCTAACAAGAAACCAATTTAAATGATGCAATCATTGAGTTGCTTTATTTATTTTAATTAGGCTCACCAGAATAACTAAAAAGAAACAAAATGCACTTGAAGTAGGGGGGAATGTAATGATCACGTCAAACAAAATAGACATGCAGCAATGACTATTAACATAAAATGGAATATTTTTAGCCGTCCTGCAGTATCTGCATACTCCAATGGGTAGGAATCTAAAGTGGATATATGAAATATGAGATTATGTTTTATAAGAAAAATATGTCCACATATTCATTATCTGCTCAGCATTTTTACAGCTTTGGCTATACCTCCTAAATCTGTCATAACGAGTTTGTGAAAAAATGCTCCATCTTAGTGTTACAAATATATGACCTTTGTTCCAAATGTTCAGCTCTATACATTTACATATATCTGATCTTTCTAAAACATGTTTTCATGATGTCATAATGCAAACACAGACACATACAAGCTTGATTGAATCATATCAAAACGTTTATTCCAAACATTATAATTCACAAGTTGTCTACAAGAATATTTTCAAACCTTTTTACAACAGAATTGTTCCTGCCTGTAACATCCTGGGTCACAACCAAACATAGAAAGTTTTTTTTTATCATTGCTGTACTTACCAGTTTCAGAAAACTAATGCAAATTAATAGTAAAGGTGTTGAATGTGGAAGACATGGAGGTAGCACAAGGCAGCAGACACCAAAATGACAGAGAAGTGACAGAGTACAGTCAGGAAGCAGAGTACAGGAAGATGCAGTGTTGAAAAGCAAAGGAGAAGAACAAGCCATGTACATCAGGACTGGAATGGATGAATCAGAAGGAGGAGACTGCAGCCATAAATGACAGAGAGAGATGGGGAATGCAACTGCTGTGATGGGGAAAGGAAAAGTGAAAAGGGGAAGCTCAAATAGAATGAAAGGATCAATGGGCCTAGCAGCTGTTTTTTCACACTGCACTACAAGGCATGAAATAGGAAGCAAAGGGGGGTGGGGAGGAATAACACTAAAATGGTGTACAGACAGGGAAGCAGTTGTGATGTGTTCTCCAGTCCACCCACCACAGAGCATAATGGAAGTGCAAACATGGACACTTGGTACAGGCAGCAATGCAGACAAGATACAATGGCAACAGACTAAAACAGTGACTGTAACAATCCATGGGGACAAAGACAGGTGCAATAGGCAATAAGAATGCAATGGAGGCAAGAGTGCAAAAGTGCAAATACTGAGATACTTATGCAGCTCAGCAACTCAAACCCAGACACCAAGAGGTATACATGCACCAGCAATGATCTGGAGACACCGAGGAACACTGCATATTCAAAACAGGAATACATTCAGTATCAGTGGCAACACAATAACAACAGGTAATAGAAACCACCAGAACCATAACACCAAGTACATTGAGGCTCATTTCATATTGGACGTCAATGTAAGTAAATAATGGAACTAGCATTGTTTTCCAGTGTAAAATAAGCCAACACTCCAACATACTTCTCAACTTCTTTAATCAAGAATTCTGGACAAAGACAAACTAATGTATTGACAAAGGCCCAAAATCAGGGGTGTTTTTAAATATTACTCTACATCACTTAAATGTTAATAGAACAAGTCTTGAAATATGATGCATTTTCAGAACAATAAGAAGTATAAAACTCTAACATTTGTCATTATTGACTGATTGCAATCCTCAGTGATTTAGCAAAATAACAAAAATGTTAGGAGAAACAGGGCAAAAATATGAAGCAAAATCAGGGACAGTTAGGCAGTATGGCCAGCATATATCCCATTGCCAGTACTAGTGTTAAGGTGCAGCCATACACACTGCAGAAACATGTACAAGAATCAAGAACATGAAGCAAGGACAAAGAACAGAGATATACTATTGGTAGTGTTCATACATGGTGACTATAACCCCGTGGAGTGTCTCCAGTGTAATAACAATGACGTGTGTCACCATACTTTGTCCTCTGTCTGATGATGATATTGTGACCATTCTGCCACAACTCTACATAGCATGTAGATGTGGCACAGCATTAGTCCACAGTGGATACTGCAAAGGTCTTGATGCTAGTTACACAAATAGCAATCATGCCACAGTCTACAGATATATTTATGTACTGAAGGTGGTATAGTTATTTATCAGATACCTATCCCTTCACTGTATATGTGTATTTTTCTGTGGTAGTGATAAAGGGTCATACAGCCAGATCACCTGACAAATGTCATAAACCCTGTTCTGCTCCCATGGCAATGAGCAAGACACACACTCATGGGACAAGATGGACTGCAGCTTCCAGTGCCATGGCACTATGTTATTTTGCATCTTGAATTATCTTGCACTCAGTGTATCATAGGTGCTCCCAAAAGCTAGAGGTGCTATGCTCAGGTGTATCCCAGATCTTTATCCTGAGGCCAGGCCACCATGCTCCCACCTGTCCAATGACAGTATGATCTACCATGGTTACACACAAATTACACATGATGCATTGCCTCAGTGTACCCCTTACTGGCTCTATGAGATTTCTTGGATGACTTTTCCCATTGCAGGCTATATTCTGCTATAACTGCCATGTGTGTTTATCTTTGTCTTGCTGTTGCTTTATGCAATTTTTCAGTGTTTGATATTCAAATCAAATTTCCAAGTGTTGTGTGGTATAGTTCCCTTGTTTAGCCATGCAACCCATACATTTATTCTGCAGTTATGCAGCTACTTGGCCCTGTATGTCAGCCTGCCTAAACATCACCTTCCAGTGGTGCTGCTACCATCCCTTTACTACACATTTATCCTGTGCACTGCATGAATTTTCATTTCCTCTGAGGATGTGACCCCCCCCACCTGTCTATTGTTGCCTGTTGTGCATTTCCCCTTGTTCTTCTATGTCATTCCCTTTGGAGGGTTGTAAAAAATTTCACTTTTTTGTGACTTCTGTGCTGCTTTGCATACTTTGGCCTCCATCTTTTGCTGCTCCTTCTTTCTGGATTTTAGCTTCCTGAAGGAAGTACAATACATTAATCTCAGGGAGATCCGTACTTGCTGGCTTTTTGATTGATGGATACATGCAAAATATTGTTTCTGCAGTGGCGTTTATAGACTGAGTTTTCATCAGTAGTGTCAGTTATTCTAAATTACTCTCCTCAGTTTAAGAAGCTCTCACTAATCTGTTTTAGTACAATAAAAAGGAATAAATCACAAACTCTCTCCATCTGCAATATGTATAGTGCTTGTAAAAGCTTGCAAACCTTTTAGCAGTATATACTACATGTCTTTACCTGCCACTGGAATGTAATAATGATACTGAGCTGTCATTGCTACAAAACATGGTTTGTCTAAGAAATTTTAAAGATAACCTCCAGCTGCTGACAGCAGATCAGTAGCAATCCATGTAAATCAAAACACCAGCTGTAACTGATTAGAATGGGATGAGTTACATCAGTAAGTGTGATAACAATGACCATCAGTCTCAATTAACTTCTGAGTAGTTTTCATACGGGCTGTGATGACCGTGCCCTGGCCCAGCAATCAAGGAGCCTCAATCCTCACCACTAACACCAGGGAGGTTGTCTCATAGCAGAGAGGAGAGGATAACTAATACACACAGTAAAGTACAATTTCCCTTAACTGCACACAAAGATCATAGTCAGTCTGGGGCTGGTTGCTTTTACCCAGACCATACGGTAGTAATCCCTGCCACCACCCAGCTAATAATATCAGCTACTAAAAGGCCCTTAAAAGGGTGTCCAATTATTACTGTGCAATATTATTATCCAATGGTAATGTGACTTTTCACTCTAGGTTTATTGGAAGGGCTTAGACAGGTTGTGTCTTTCGGCTTTTCCCGGTTAGGGGTCACCACAGCAGAACTCCAGCCCACTAATGATTGGCAGTAGCTTTTTACATGCTGGCTTGCCGGGCCTAATGCACAACCTTCAACGAAGGAACACCCATTCACGCATGTCACCACACAGAAGACGCTCTAACTGAGAATCGAATAGGCAACGTCTAACTGTGAGGTGACAACGCTACCGCATATAATGTACTCTAAAGCATAATTTATCTCTGCATAAACCAGCCACAGGTAGAAGGTTTTAAAAATATTTAATAATAAATAATAAAAAGACAAGACAAAACTACTACACCACAGAGATATCTTAGAGTTCAGAGATCACACAGAAACTTAAAATAATACAGTAGGACAGGTCTGATTTCAAAGAAAAATACCTACTTAATATTTACTAGCTTTAACTATTCCTACAAGAAATCACAGTGCTAAAACTTACATGTGAGCATAAGGCAGAGTGCTGATAAGTTGGATATGAAGATCAAAATGCTCTCAGTCTCTCACTGAACAATAGTTTTTAAACACTAATCAACAGCTCTGCTGAGGCCCTCCCAAATTACATCATTTTGACACTTAGGTTTTTCTCAGGCCACAAATTGCATTATTTAGCAAGCTAACACCTGCTCAGTAAACTACAACAATACAAAACATTTCACATATACACTCTAGCAGAAACCAGAGCAATAAAGCACCTTCCACATGTAAATTCTGGTCATACACTTTAGCCTTAAAACAATGGGCATGAAACCTTCATCCAGAAGCACTGGAGCCAACTTGTAAAACATGAAAGGGTCACAACATGCTTCACTGGGCCAGTAGAGTGCAATGTTGTCACATATTTTGCAGTTCCACATTTCACAGTATTCTTTTACACTCAAGAAAATATGCCTGTATTGTACATTTATTTACAAATGCCAGAATTATATATCAAATTGTATTTGACTAGGCTGGCAGCCTTCACCCATCTCTCCCCACAAGTCACACAGGTATCCCCAATGAATTATCTTACTTTTCTTTTTTTCATTTACATTCATTTCTGGAGGGACACATTTCTAACAAATGTACATGCAATGTTATGAAAGGAAATGGAAAAATCAGTGATCAAATATTGATACCTAGATAGATGAAGCAGATTCTTTGTCCACAAGTCTGTGTGTGTGGCCTTCGATTTTTTTATTATAGTAAACTACATCATTACTGTTAGCAGTATGAAAATTTTTCGACTGTATTTTTGCTGGGCATCAGATACATTATTAGTGATACAGATAGGCAAGCTACAAAACAGCAGTATATTTTAGCAATAAACCATTCTTAGGTGTGGGTAGTTTGGGGTGACCTAGAATTAATCATGAAGGCAGAGCCTGAGTGGGCATACAAAGCCTGCTAGGTAACTCTGCATTACCCACATCTGAATCTAATTTATTACAATTAAGCAATGACATTACTAAAGTCTTATCTTTTTTAAATAACATAATTATATGATTGAACATTACTTGGTTTGTTTCATGCATTCTTCCATTGATGGATGTCTAGAGACAGAGTAGCATGCACTCAGCATGCATAAACTCAGTTATAGTCACTAATTAAAACAAATTATAAATGCATACTAAAGAGAAATAAACATCAAAATATAAACTGGAATACCTGGCATATGTTCACAGACACAAGCACTGGTAATTTATGAAACTGACATTATTTCAGTTATGATCAGTGTTCAACTCCAGTTAACTGTTTGCATGTTAAATATTTTTTATTGTAAAAATAGCCCTTGTGAGTTATCTGCACTGTGTTGTACAGTACTGTATAAATGTGGTGATTATTGTTTAACAGTTTAATTCCCTTATAAGCATAAATCACCATTACTTGTTTAATATCATACCTCTTACTGACAGCTGTTCTACTGTATTGTTTACCGTGCCTCTTACCTGGGTCATGGCTATTAAGGGGACACCTCTCAACCTCTTAGTGCAAGAAATCTGGACAAAGCCTGAAATAATAGGGGGACAAAGGCCAAAAAATAGGGACAATTTTAAATATTGTTGTTATAAATTTAGAGAAGCCATGGTGGTGCAGCGGTAGCATTGTTACCTCACAACAAGAGGTTCTCCTATTCGATTCTTGGCTGGAGCGCCTTCTGTGTGGAGTCTGCATGTCCTCCCTGCAGTCGAGTGGTGTTCGAAAGACATGCGTAGAATGGGTGTGCCTTCGCTGAAGGGTAGATGTCAAGCTGGCACCTCGGTACCTGTAAAAAAATCTACTGCCAATCATTAGCAGACCGGAGTTCCGCTGTGGTGACCCCTAACCGGGAAAAGCCGAAAGAAGAAGTTGCTATAAACTTAGAAAGTTGCTAGAAAAAACAGGATTTAAGTTAGCATGCATTTTCTGAAGGATATTAAGTATAAAACTCAAATTTATATCATTATTTAGTGACTTCAGTCTTCAGATAATCCCAGAGATTTGCCAGAAAACTACACATTTTATGAGGGGCAGGCCAAACATGAGGCAAACATCGGGACATTCTGTCAAAACCTGGACAGTTGAGAAGTATGAATTAAGGGTCCTGAGACTAGTTCATTAATCTGGTTAACCAATAAATAATTTCTCAGTTGTACTATAATATTCATTATCCATTAGTGCACTGATATGTCATGGAATTCACCCCTGTCTCTGCAGGTAAAATGCTTCACATACTTTTCCAAAAACGTGCCATTTTAGTGGTTAAAAACAAGCTCCTATATTTTTGTATATCATATAAAAGTCTTACTGACATCAGTAATAATCTGTCTTTTTTTTGTTGTCTGCTCAGTTTTATTTATTTATTTATTTATTTATTCTGTCACTCATACAAGTTGAATTGTTACATTTCATAAAAACTCTAATACTTAGTAACATTATACACATCAGTCCTAACAAACAACTTGTGAAAAAAAACAGCAGGCTTGTGCACTTTCATTTCAACAGTGAAACAAAAAAATCTCAGTAAGTTTTAGAATATGGGCAATATCAGCACACAGTCCTGTTGGTAATCTTAGCAGAAGCTTCCTTATTGAGTCTGGATCACATGGACTTATATAAGACTTTTACTGTAAGAACAGGGCCCCAAAAATATTCACACTGCATTAGGTAAAACCCAGAATAGTCCTGGAAGAAGAGGTAAGTAGATTAAGTGGTGGGAGGAATTTAAAATGCCAAATTAATGTTACAATCACAAATATGCAGGCAGTCGTACAACTGTCCATTTTTACTAATCAGCTAAAAGCATGATAGTTCCCTAAGGTCCTGTCAGAATTGTAGAATTTTTTCTTTGATAGTTGCAATAATTTCCATTTTAGTGTAGCTATTTATGTTTTTATGTAATGTTTGATATAAAGGTTATGCCAGATGATCTTGTCCAACAGGTTTTTACATTTTCACAAAGCAATTTGTTACTACTATTAGCACAATGATATAAAAATGAGTGACAGAACTGAAATGAGAATCACTGTGTATGCAAATGAGAAAATGAAACAAAATGACATGATTCAGAAATGTACCAAATTTTTGTGTGATGGGCCACTGTGAACAGTTTATCTGAACACCATCATTTCTTGATGAACAGGGCAATGCCTGTGCTAAATGTTAGAAACAGCATTTGCATTAGGAGTTCAGTATGTGTTAGTGGCCACCTTGGAAGCCAGTGTCCACATTATTATGTGTCACCACCCTGAGTGTCACAATAGTCAATCATCAGCTGACGCTCTATCCCCTCCATGACCTCTGTCCAATACAGTGTGGGCAGAGTTATCATACAGGAGCTAGTAAATGTGCCATTATCACATGGAATCAAGAGAGATGTATTTACTGGTTTGAACTGAGCGGAACTGAGATTGGCTACCAGCCACAACACTGAGCTGAGATAGTAGACTAGAGGCTTCTGAGCTTCCCAAAAAACATAAGTTGCCTGTTTTTTTTTTTTTTTTTTTTTTTTTTTTGCTTAATTATACTATTTATTGCACTTTTTATTGTGTTCTGCT
Source organism: Protopterus annectens (assembly GCF_019279795.1). NCBI lineage: Eukaryota > Metazoa > Chordata > Ceratodontiformes > Protopteridae > Protopterus > Protopterus annectens. Next base: position 1,860,042,921 of record NC_056726.1, on the reverse strand, counting down.
TATTTAATACTGTATTGTAATACTGTAAACTAAACTGCACTGCTTGTACCGCATTTGTTTGCCTTACTGCGCCTGTTAAATCTATTTTGTTGCTGTTTTCATTGTTGCAAAGTTTTTTTTTTTTGCTATTTTCCCTGTTTGCAAAGTAATTGTTGTTACCGTTCACTGTTTGTAAATCATCTGTTCTGTTTGTTCTGTTTTCTGAACAAACTGTGTTAAATAATTTATTTGTTTGCTGTTTAAAACATTCTTTAGTGTCCCTTTGCTGTTCTTCTGCTGTTTAAAACATTTTAGTGTTTACCACTTAAATTAGTGTAGCCAGTAGCTGTAGCATACTCCAGATACAGGCTTGCTGCATCTGGGTCTGTTTGTACTGGTTCTTGCATTCTGAGCACATTTTGCAAGCCATCTTTGATTGGAAGGGACCCTTCTGCATCCTTGTGAGAGAAGTATGCTGATTGGAACCTGTCTTGTGAAGGGTGATTAGTCTAGGGCTTAGACTAGAGTAAGCACCCTCATTGGTTCTTTTGAGGTTTTTTTTAAGTCTTTTTTTTTAAGTTTTTAGCTTCTGGAATTTAAGCCCTGCATTTGAGTGAATTTCTGGTTGTGCATCACACAACACCACGCACTGCCACACAATTGTGCACCATAGCCAGACAGATAATTTCAACAATTTTTCCATTAGATACAGCTGTAGTACATTAGTGTAGTCCTCATCTTTAGTACATCTCTGGTCTAAGAAGTATTGGTAGTGAGCCGTGACCTATTAAACCACCAGACAAAAACAATGTCAGAAATACCCATCTGCAGAGCACCTCTTAGATCAGTCCTGAAAGCACCCCCTTTGTGATAACAGTTCTTCAAACCTAGCATTATAAACAGTTGGATTACTCTTGTTTCTCCTGCCAGCCTTGTTGACTTGGGTCTCTTAACACAGCATAGCAACTACCTCATGTACACTGACAACCCTCTACTAATAACTCACTGTAGTATAGAGTGCGAGAGATGTAGCTACACCAAGAAGTTTGAATCCCTGCTGTCTCTCACTCAAAACTGTAACATGGAAGAGCATGTCAACTTACCCACCACTACACATGTACATAGTACCACTACTCATACACATAGTATGCATCCAACACATAAATCAACATATGTGGGGGTTCTCTCAAAAAACTTACTGAAACACAAGTGACCTCCAAAACAAAAGACTGCTACAGCTAACACAGTTCCCACAGCGCCAACAAAACAATTTTTTTGTTACTGGAGACTCCACAGTGAGACAGGTGGATGTCCCACTCACCAGGTTAATTAAGGAGAAGTCATGATCAGCTGCCAGGTCGGTGCCAGGGTTCATCAGATCACGCATGCACTCAGGCCTCTCAGTAACAAGTACCATTATGACTCTGTCATAGCTCATGTTGGAGTGAATAACCTGAGTCATACCTCACTGGACTATATTTAGAGAGATATGACTGAGCTCTCCAAGTATATGTCCCAGTCAGTATGTTCGTAGCCTTGAGAAGCATATTACCCTCACCTTGAATGATGATGCCACAGTATAAACAAAAAATATTGATTTCAATATCTGGCTTAATTTTTGGTGTCATTCAAAGCGAGGTCCAGTTTCTGTCAACCTGGGATGACATGGTAGATAAACCTCATTGCTTTGCCAGAGATGGTTTGCATCTGACACCACTAGGCTTTTGGGATTTGTTAGGCAAGGTCTCAAAAATAAAATTGCCGACGTAAAAATTGCCAACCATAATAAAATAAGGGTTATGCTTCTAAATGCTAGGAGCTTAAACCAAAAACTGCACACCCTGGAAGCACTTCTATCACTGGAGGATGTAGAAATATGTGCAGTCACAGAAAACTGGTTCAAGGCCTCAGAGAATACCTCGGCCTTGCAAGGATACAATGCCTTCCACACCTTCAGACCTCAAAACAACTGTGTGAGAACCAAAGGGGGTAATGTTTCTATCTATATTAGAGATAAATTAATCTCCCAACCAGTTAGACTGGACAACTCCATGGAGTTATTCCATGTTCAGATTACTGTGGGTAAGACGCCCATTCACGTCATAGCTAGTTATAGATCCCCCTCCATGAATCATGATGCACATGACGCCTACTTGACCAAATTGGAATCAATCCAAATATTGCCAAACACTCTGGTCATGGAGAATTTCAATTATCCAACCATTAGCTGGGAAACCTACTCTAGCTCTAACTCACTAGCACAAAAGTTCCTTGACTTTGTTAAATCAAATGCCCTGGAACAAATTGTTCAAACTCCAACAAAAGGAACAACCTACTACATCTAGTCCTCATTAGCATGAGAAACAGATGCACCACCACAACTGTTGGACCCTCATTAGTTAAACCTGACCACAAATCAGTCACCTTCAAACTGGCACTAACAGCAGAACTCACAAAGGATGAAGTCTGACTAAAAAACTTAACCAAAGCAAACTATACCCTCCTAGGGGAAAGTATAAATTCATTCCACTCCCCACCCCCAGCTGGAAGTGATAACTACGCCAAAGCTTACACTAAAGCCCTGTACAATCAATTGTATAAGTGTATGGACTCATCTATTTCTGACAGAATCAAAGCCAGAGCTCCAAGTAAAAAAAAGCTGCCCTGGTTGACATCCAGCATCAATAACCTTTAAAACAAAAGCAAAAAGTTGTTGTCTAAGAAAACTAAGGTGAGGCCCCCTACAATGGAAAAGCTTCCTTCTTCGCCTCAATAAGCAAATATATGAAAAATCCTCAAAGGGTAACTTTGAGGAAAAACTTAGCAATCAAAGTCAAGGATAACTATAAGGCCTTTTACAGCTATGTACATAGCCTAAAAGGTAGGACCCAAGCATGTGCTGAACTAGTGACTAACAGTATCACACACACTGATCCTACAGAGATAGCAAACCTGCTAGCGGACAGATTTGGTGAAAATTTTACTCCCTTATCCCCTCCAAACTTATCACAAATCTTGTCCCCAACTCCCCCCACCACCCTACATATCCAAATAGCAGGTCAATAAAGGCTTGTCTAAGGCAAAAAACGCAGCCTCTATGAGACTAGACGGCATCCCAGGCTGTCTTCTAAACAAACTAAAATATGAACTAGCATCACCATTAAGCACCATATTCAATCACAGCCTAACAACTGGCTTTGTTCCTGCAGAATAGAGAACAGCTACAGTTGTTCCCCTCCACAAAGGTGGCTTAGCAACAGACCAGGGAATTATATACCCATAAGTCTGACCAGCATCATCTGTAAAGCCATGGAATGTATCATCATGGACCTCATAAATAAAAGACATAGGCAACCTCCAAACCCTGGGTAATTACCAAATTCAGCTTTGCTGAGGGCAAATCCTGCCTGTTAAACCTGGTGAATAATTTTTGAAAATGTGACCAGGGCCATTGACAAGGGCAAATCTGTGCACACAGCATACCTTGACTTGGCAAAGGCCTTTGACACAATCCCACGCTCAGGCATTACTGATAAATTTAGCAAACTGAATGTAAACCCCTTTGTTATAAGATGGGTTGCCAACTGGCTCACAACCGGTCACACCTGAACTATACTGAGATCATTTGAGGATTCAATAATTACACCCAGTTTGCAGTCATCTACAGACTTGGTCAGCCACAGCCCCTTAGTTTTGGCCTGAGCTTCTGAAAAGTATATACCAAGCAGTAGGGGGTGCAGCACTGACCCTTTTGGCACCTCACTGGTAACAGGTCTGCTGGATGATGTGGAGTCACCCACTATATACCAAGCAGTAAGGGGTGCAACACAGTGACCCTTTTGGCACCTCGCTGGTAACAGGTCTGCTGGTTGATGTGGAGTCACCCACTTCATAGTCACAGTCACAGTCTCAAATTGAATGCAAAGAAATGCACCATCATTCTCTTCAGTAAAAACAATGTCCCTTCACACGATCAAAATAACAATACCCTGTGTACCTATGAAGTGGTAAGAGATCTGGGATCACAAGTAGACTGTGACCTTAAGTTTGACCACCATCTGTCTACTGTAGTAAGGAAGGCTTTCTACATAGCACACTTGATGAAAAGGAGGTTATAACCTCTCTGTACTCATCACTAATCAGGTCCATAACTGAGTATAATTCCCCTTTCGGCGTGGACCATACAAAGCACCTGCAGCAATTGGAGAGACCTCAGAGGTTTCCAACTATGAAAATCAAGGAACTCCAGTAGGTGCCTTATACAGACTGACTAAAGTCCCTGTCACTGTTCTCAGTATTGTATAGACTTCTTAGGTGAGACTTATGCCTGGCTTACAGAGCAATCTTTGAGCCAAACCTAATGAATTTGCTGCACATCCATAAATCAAACAGGACTAGAGTTGCCCATTCCAGGGACCTAAATATGGTCAGTGACTTGAATAAGAAGTGCTGAAGCAATGCATTTAACTCCCAGTGACTGCCATATCTTTAGAATAGGCTGCTAATTCATGTGAAGCAGAGCACCTCTATGACATTTTTCAGGAGGAACCTGGACGAGTGGATGGCCCACCGTAAATTCTTAATGGGGATAGTGCTCATAACCCTTCTGGACATGGGCAGTCATTAATAAATACAGTCCCACGTATTGACTAGAGTATCTATGGTATTACATTGGGATGAAAAGGCTAGGCTTGAAATGACATCCGGGTCACTAGCTTAGTAACCTCCTATGATCCTATGATCCTATGAATGTCTATCCCAATGGATTTGAATATTTGTGTAGTATTAAATATTATTGCTACAAGAACCTTTCAGCATCTGACAGGGGACACATTAGAAATTTCTCAGGCCAAATTCTTGCAAATCTAATACCAGTTCCTTGAAATAATGTTCACGCATGTGGTGGAGCATATGTAGTTTCCACAGACAACAGAGGAGAAAACAACCACTCTATGGGCATTCTGCAATGTAGCCTGTTTACTCTGAGGTCATACTGAATCCATATTGTTCCATGTCCTTACCTGCTCCACATGGCATCCAGAATGGCATGCATTAGGGCTTCCATTCTATCAATTGCCAAGTGATGTGCAGTACACCAGATATTATATATAGTGTGCCGGTTCAGCATCCAGGCAGTTTCCATGATTCTCATATCTAGCACACATATCATCTATACGAGCATTTCATGTGGGTTGACTTTCTACAGGGCCATCTAGCTTGCAGGTAAACACATGGCCACAATAGAAGCCAGGATGTTCTAGTCCCATGAATATAGTAAACAAATCACTCATAATTGTGTTTGCTGTTATGTGTTCTGGGTGATGCCAGAAATTCCTTGCGTGAGGGAGCCATGCCAGGTTACCCCCATCCTCAGCTTTCATACTGTGGCAGAGATGGCACAGAACATTTCACTGTCACAGACATGGAGCATCACAGAACACAAGTCCAGACTGCTGAAGGCCTACTTTTGCTGTCTAGATGTTGTTGGCTGTGCACTGTAGTATGCTTTAGAGAACTGCAATAAGCTATTTGGTCTGTGCCATGCTTTAAAACATGATTGTATGAAAACAGTTAGAGCAAGGGGAGACCACAGGATTGACTGACATTCCTGTGGCAGGTGCTGTGGAAAAATCAGATGAAGAATCTTTGGAGGAACAGGTTGCAGTAGGCCCTGGCATGAGGCAGGGGGTGCAATATGTTATGGCAGTGGCAAAGAGATTGCATCTTGTCCAAAACTGTGGACCAGAACAAAATAAACAAAGAAAAAATTAGCACAGGCGTTAGCATACCCAGGCTATGCATTTCAGTGTACTGACTGCCCAATGCTATGCATCAGATATTACTATATACACATTAGCCATCTGGGTTGACAAGTCAATTCACCATTATTTTACACTGGTGTGGGGAGCACAGACATCAATGCAAGCATAGTTGAAGGGGTTAGGGTTGTTTTCTGTGGTAACCCCATGTAACACTGTGGGGCTGTGAGCTGTCAGAGATCAGTTACTCCAGTGATGGAGTACAGCTTCCAGGAGTTACAATGCTGAATGGATGTACTCTGTGGCTCTGCAGCAAAAGATCTGGAAACAGCTGGTTCAGGGAATGGTGTAACAGATCAGGATCATGTGTAGGCATGTAGCCATATCTCCTGCTGTTTTGTTCCAAAAAAATGATGGCATCCACTATGTCATGTTCGGGCATGGGCAGTGTTATTCATGGCAAAGCTACAGGGTAATGGGCTGGTGTTTTACTGTTGGACCTTGAGCGGGTTGCACAGTGGCGTTGTTTCCATGGTGCAGGTGGATGATAATCAGCTATGACTTATGAAGAATGTCTTAATAATGCATTTATGAATCATTAGTTTTCAAACAAAAATATATATATTTTGTAATCATGCTTTTAAGCTAACAAAACTCATTATGACAATTGCACATTATGAAGTTATGATTCTGTGTGTATATCCCACTGACATTTTTAATTCACTGTAGATTGATACCAGTTGGGATTTTATAGCTTCATGTGTTGTAATTTGTGTAAGATACCTCTGAAAGACCTGTTTAATATGTAACCAGGCAGCAGCTTCAGGTTAGCCACACTTGTGTCCAGTGGGCTCACCTGTTAAAGAAATGTACAAAAAATATATGTAATGTGATTAGGTATAGTCATAACAGTAAACCTGACTCAGTGAAATAAACTATGCAATATTGTTAGGCCTTCAACATGCAAACGTTCATGCAGTCAACAGGCAAGAACAGACTGTGGTTGGTTATAGACCATGTTATAGCCACATACTGTGTATTCATGTAGGCATATGGGTGTGCTCATCTCCTACGAACTAAGTTCAATACCTGTAAGATACCATGTTGTTTGCTGTACAATGTGCTTGGCTAGTTTGTATTGTTACCTTATCTGACAGACAGCAAACCAAGGACACAAACTTTTTAGCATACACTGTGCTCAGGTTCTAGACATTTAGACTGCATATCCTACGATGCATTACATCACCTGACAAAATACATGCTTGTCCACCTGTCAACTTGTGTGTAACAAGATGTGGCACATATAATCCTTATAGTCTGTCTGCGTCAGCTGGTATTGAGGTCTTCCCAACACTGTCTTTACAAAAGTGAAAAAAGCAAAAATGATTTGTGCTTCATATCCCACAAGTTTTACTATTCAAAATTTAACAACTAAACACATGAATTCAGTTTCAATTGCAGATTACTTACTTGAGTCCATATATTATCTAAACACACGTTTGCATGTGACTAAGTTTCATGTGAATATGACACTCCAAAGTTAAGAGTTTTGTAAGCCCCCATGCACATCTCTATACCAACTTACTTCATTAATCTTACACCGAGGTCAATCCTACTTCTAGGACTAGAAATAATTTAAATCATTAAAAAATATTCACTCTTCATCTAAGACACCATGCGGTCGAGTGACATTAAAGACATGCAGGTAGATGCGAGCGTGAATGGGCATACCTTCGTTGAAGGTTGGGTGTCGGGCTGGCAACTCGGCACTGTAAAAATCCACTGCCAATCATGAGCAGACAAGAGTTCTGCTGTGGCGACCCCTAACTGGGAAAAGCCAAAAGTCAATATCTAAGACACCATGATTCTGGAACCACTGACAAATGGTTATCTTTTGAGCCCAAGCAGAATGATATAACATTTAGGGATTACATAAGCATAAAAGCATAACATAGTAATACATTGAGCAAAAAGGCTTGCCCAGATCTGATACAAGCATTTAAGAATGAAGAAAATTAAAGAAACCTGTGCCACTGGACATGCATTCTATTCCATATAGTGTGCATCATCATTGTCCCCTCTACTTTTACTAAAGGGGAACCAAGGCAGTTCTAACTAAAGACAAAAAAAAAGGTAAAAAAGTACAGATATTCAACACAGAAACATTCAATTAATGTAGCTGTGACAAAGACAATGTGAAAAACAAGTGCTGAAACAGTGGACATAGTAATGTAAGTCTTAGCTTTTGCAGAGTTTAGTAGAAACAAACAATATACTTGTCAAGTAATGTGGACACCAAATGTCGGCAAATGCCTCAGAGCACTGTGCAATTGTGACACTTAAACAGCATAGTAGATTCAATTAAATAAGAAACACAAACAAAGCCCTGTGGCTGATCAAAAGCATCACACTCTTCTTTCCTATACACACTCCTGGTCTAGAAAATTACTCAGATCCTCCCTACTCTCACTAAAGTGGAACCAAGGCAGTTCTAACTAAAGAATGCCAGACAAGTAGCATCTGCTGCAGCACAAACCAATAAACCAGAAAAAAATGCAGCAAAAAATTCATGAATCAATGAGGTACTAACTTCAAAATGACATACTGATGGATAAACAGTAAAACTTATTCCACTTCAATTAAGCACTAGTTTAATGCTTAATTGGAAAAAATCATCTGTAGCAATACCACTCCACTTCACAAGGAAAAACTCTTCATAAGCCAAGAAGCCAAAGATACACCAGATTCAGGTATAACATGAACCAGAGGGTAAGAAGGTCTTGGTTTATAATTTACAACCAAATTGACAACAGATACAGTACATCATCCAGAAATGATTGGGCATGTAACACCATCCATGCCAGCTGGTAAAATAGCTGAGCTTATAACACATTGTGAAGAATCGCCAGAAGAATTATTACTTCCAAACTTGGTTCCGCCTGAAGACTCCAATCCAGAATACAACTGCTGTATAAAACTATTTAACTCATTCACTCCAATGGAGCTCTGGAAGTCTGCACTGTAACTTCCAATGGGTGGAGCCTAAGCCTTTTGACAGAATCAAATTATTTCCTCACATTTCAAACAAATGTCCATATCTCTGGAACCATAGGGGTTATGAAAGAAGTATAAATGGCAAACTCTTCAGCCCGAACTGTTTTTATAGTGGTAGTATTCTTTAGGTTCTAGGTCTAAAACTGAATTTTATAAGTCAAAATAAACACAGTAACTATTACATTTGTAATATTTTGTAAAGAACTTACAATACCTCAGCAACCACTCAAGTTACACACATACTGTCAGCAGCATTTTATTCATCTAGCTGAGGGCTTTCATGGGAGACTAAGTTGTTCTGTTTATATTACTTGGTTGTTGAGATACTTAGAAAAATGTGAAAATTATATATCCATAAATTAATATAATATAAACAATAGTTAATATATCTTTACCTGCACTAGACAGAGGTCAAATATTAATGCAGTTGTTTTTGCCATTGTGTACCCTTTAAGATGAACCCCGGGATTCATGAAGCTCGGAGCAAGGATGGTTTTAGCCTTGCGCCAAGCATCCCCATTACAGATGGTGCAGTAGTGCCATATGAATATTTATGAGGGCGCGCTGCCGCACCCTTGACGTACACAGGAAATGTGTGCGAGTGCAGGGGGCATTTTCAAGTGCTCTACGGAGGCGGAAACATGCCCCCACAGTTGCACAACCTACTATGCTTACCATTAGAGCCCGCCTCTAATAGTAAGCAATTAATTCAGTGTCCGTGGATACTGAAATGTATGTTAAGCATGCAAGAGTGTCCACGAACACTGAAATAAAATCAAAGTAGTAAACACACAAGCACGTAGTGGAATAGTGAGCCCCGTCCCTAGAACTTTTACAATTAGATTCCCCATGTCCCTATTTTACATTTGTATTGCTTCGATATTGAAAGTGTAAGCAAAGCGCAGCATGTTTGTGTGTTGCTGCCCCTTGCTGAGAGTAGCTTGCACATCAAAATCATTCAAATAGAGAAAAACATGCAGAATCAACATTAATGTCAATAGTGTAGTGGTTCAAGCATCTGCCTAATGAACAGGCATTCATGGATCAAGTCCAAATATAGCACATATAATTTTCTATGTGGAATGAATGTCGTTTTGCTGTAAAACCTATATAATAACATGTAAATGTGAACTGGAGTACCGCATGAAATGTTTAACAAAATTTTCAGTCAATCAAAGTAGTACTGTCATAATGAATAAGGCACTAGTAAGTAGATGTAAGCACAAATAGGCAGTAGTAAACATATATAAGTACCAGTAAGCAAATATGAGTGCACTTGCATGGGTGTAAGCAGTGCCCAGCATAGGAAATGTATATAAGTATGTACAGATATACAATATATATATATATATATATATATATATATATATATATATATATATATATATATATATATATGAAGAATGAATGTCATAACAATAAAGCATACAAAAGGAATGAGAAGGGAATCAACAGTAACTCCAGTATTATATAGTGCTGTCAGCATATGTCATATCAAGCTGGGCAGGAGTGAGCAAAGCATTGCTACTCACACCACAAGCAGGATACTACCAGTGGGAGTAACATTGTCAATCTGCTAAGTCTACTTTACAAAAAAATCAAAGGGTATACCCTGGTGGGACTACCCAAAATTTGATAGGATGATTGGACCTCCGACCATTACACAAGCAAGGGCAGGTATGTTTAAGGACTAAATGGTGGGAGAGCCTGATAATACATGGGTTGGGACAACATACATGTAGGGCCCCTAATGCTCGGAAGAGGGCAATGTGTGGAGGTGTGTCATGACTGCGATAGCAACTGGACAATGGATGGTATGCGTGTATGTCGAACTCGGGTGGGGTGGAGGTTCTATGGGTACGAAATTATGGATCCAAGCATGTCAGGGTTGGATGGGCTGGTTCTAATTGGACTGCCTCGTGGAGGTCAGCGAGTTCGTTATAAGTATATATGCATACACACATGCATACATCTATATGTAAAAGTACATTCCCTGAAGCACATTAATTCCTTTTGCAGACATAAATAACATGAAAGTGCCCTTACAAACCTCAACAGAATAATAGGTTGTACATAAGAGAGAAGGGACGAAACTGTTGAAACGCAGAAGTGTGTACAACGTCCAAAGTCAGTGCTGTGCTCAAAAATTCAAATGTGAGGACTTTCTCACACATGGAATCATTCCTGTGATCTGCCTGCTACAGCAATGCCAATCACTAAACCGGTCTATTTGTAAAATAATTACGCCAAACTCGTACATAATTAGCTCTCAAGTGTAACGTGTGCATTACCACATAGTCATACTTATTTAATTTATTGTAGTATCATGGTAACGGGAGTAAGGATGTAATGAAGTATAGAGTCTAATCTTGAAATAAAGACATGTGTGTCCCATGTGAGACAACCCAAAAATTGTGAATAGGATCCAATTGGTCGCTCATGTCACCAATGTTTGTGGACTAAAAGTATGGGATTTCTGAGGATATGTGGAGTGAGTCAACCCATGGGATGGGTCTACAGCAGTAGGGAGTGGCCGATGTGTAGTGGTGTAGCTACACCGCGTATCCAACTGGAGAATGGATGACTGCTGTGTTAGTGAAGTATTGGGGTGGGTGTCTCGGGAACTAGGAGTCATGGGTATATGGGTATATATGCAAATGAAGCAGCACAGCAATAGTGTATTGGTTAGAGCATCCTCCTAATGAAAAGGCATTCCCATTCCGAATCCCACTGCAGCACATACCATTTTCCATCAGTAATCTGTATATGAACATATGTCGACATCTGTAAGCTGTATAACCTGCATAATAACAATTAAAAGTGAACCTGGAGCGAAGTGTCACTGTCATAATGAATAAGGCACTAGTAAGCACGTATAAGCATATATAAACACCAGTAAGCATGTGTAAGTGCATTTGCATGGGGTATGCATTGCTTTACAGACACACACACACACACACACACACACACACACACACACACACACATATATATATATATATATATATATATATATATATATATATATATATATATATATATATATATAGTTGCAGACACACACACACACACACACACACATATATATATATATATATATATATATATATATATATATATATATATATATAGTTGAACATACATATACGTATATATATATATATATATATATATATATATATATATATATACATATATATATATATATATATATATATATGTGTGTGTGTGTGTGTGTGTGTGTGTGTGTGTGTGTGTGTGCGTAGGTATACACAGATATACAGCTATGATAGGAAACAACACACAAGAATGACATATGTTCACAGGCTATGCCAATGGAAGTGAGGGGCCCAAGCAAGAAACATGAAACACTTAGCATGACCTGCCCCCCCCCCCCCCACCGAGCTGGACACAGGAAACATACACACAAACACGCAAACAGTGTAAATAGTCCACTGCTCCCCAGATCACAGACAGGATACAACCGGGGGGGTACACAGTGCATCCGTGAAATCTAATCTTGGAACACAGACAGGAGCGTCCCTTGTGTGACGCCCCAAAAATTGACATATAACCAAAAGAATGTGATACGCTGACCATTTTGGCTGGGATATGTACATACCCAGAATACGAGGGTGGGAAAGCCTGATGACCCATAGGTCGAGACAATGTATGACATGGGTCCCATGAAGTGCAGAGCGGGTAGCGTGTAGTGGTGTGTTCAGTCCTGACAAGGACCCAGAGTAAGGATGGGTGCTGTAGAGGAGGTGCGGTGGGGGAACTATGGGTAGCTAGTTATGGGTCTAGGTGTGCAGGTGTTGGCTGATGTGGGTCTATATGGACAGCCCCAGGGATGTAAGCAAAAGTGTTCATTGGGCAAAAGCGTCGCCCAATGAGCAGCCACACCCACTACAAGTCCCACTGCAGCAAAGTGTAATCTACATGGCAAGGAATGGAATAACCAGATGTAGATGTATATATGTAGAGGTATGTGTGTATATATCTACCCATAGTGACATAGAGATGCACCTCTCCCTCTCCGTAGTACAAATGTATACATACAGAGACAGAATACATATACATACCCACATATAGATATATACATATGCAGACACCCATAGACCCATATGACAGCAATATATAAATATATACATGTATGCATACATATACAGATATTTCTATATATAGCAATGTATATATTTATATATATAGAGATATATATATATATAGATATATATATATATATATATATATATATATATATATATATATATATATATATATATATATACATATATATATACATATATATATATGTGTGTGTGTGTGTGTGTCTGTAAATATACACATGTATATAGCTAGGATATGATACAGCAGTTATGAATTACATATGTTCACAGGCCGGGCATATGGGGGCGAGGGGTCCAATCAGCAAACGTGTAACACATAGCATCAACCCCCCCCCCCCCAGCTAGACCGGTGAGACATACAGACACATAATAAAAGTAAACACACCACTGCTTCCCAGACCACCGGCAGGATACTACCAGTGGGAGAGACCTGCCAGGTCTAATCTTGAAACAAAGACATCAATGTCACTTGTGGGACACCCCAAAAATTACTGATCATCGGAGTCAGTCCCTGTAATGATTCATCAAACCAGGCTGTAGACATATACGGACCAGTAGGTTGTGCAAGCCTGATGACCCATGGGTCGACACAAAGTATGACGTGTCCTGACACACGGACAGTGGGCAGTGTGTAGTGGTGTGTTTATGCCCCACCTGCACCCACAGTAAGGATGAGTGCTGTAGAGGAGGGGCAGGTGAGGGGAACTATGAGTATGCAATTATGGGCCTAGGCGTGCAGGTGTTGGTCGGTGCAGTCGTATTAGGACTGCCCCAGGGGATGTAAATAATATTCCGAAATGGGCAGAGCTTACGCCCATACCTCTCAACCCCTAAGAGCAAACCCACTGGACAGGACATATACCATTGGGAGAACAAATAGGGACCATACCTCTCAACTCTCCCTGATTTCGAGGGATGGCCCTGATTTTGACTCAAATTCAAACTCTGTCCCTCTTAATCCCTCTTAAAACTAGTGACTTTTGGAGGAAAGGTGGTGAATTACATGTAATGAATAATGACAATAATTAAGAGTTATAAACTTCTTTTACCTCAGAAAATGTGTATTAATTCATATGCTCTGAGTCTGTCAATGTTTCAAGTTAATAGCTCTAATATTTTAAATGTGTTCCTGATTGTCCCTGATGTTGTCATGACTTGTCCCTGATTCAGTTGATATTTGTCCCTAATCATTTGAGAGGCCTGATAGGGACAGAAAGCACATATTCCACTTACAACCTTAGAAAGATGATACAATAATAGGCATGCAGTAGCATGACTTGGCTGAAGGATGTGGGTTCCAAAACCCAATTACTTGTCTGTATTCAATGGTGTCAGTTTCCAGGTATTAGCCAGACAGGTGCAAATTGTAAGAGGAACACACCAATAGTATGAAGCAAACTCTGGACGCGGATGACGTACAGTCGACTGGCATGCTTACTCCTAATGGGCAGCCATTCCCAATACTGTAGGCATATAATCCGATGTAATAGGTATCACAAGGTAATATCGTAGTTCTCACTCCCACCCAGGGGTATGGGTGTCAGATGCAAACACCAAATGCAGTGCACTGGCAAGTGCAGGAACAAGTGGGTGCAAGCCTGTTTGGCCACCAGTATACAAGTATCACACTGGTGAAGAAATGTAGAGGCTAACTGAGTGTAAGAAACTGTAACCGGAGGTTAGCGTTGCTTAGCTCTATGCAAACCTGCGCACACCCGCTCACAACTGCTTTAAAGTGCCTTAATCACTCTATACCCAACAGCTCATGTTCTGGCCAGCAACAAAATAACCAGCCTCTGCAAGGCTAGAACGCAGGACCCTGTACATCACAATCATAGTAGCAAACCACTAACCATGATAGCAATACATATAAAGGAGGTATCAGCAAACTAATCTTCACAACAGGGAAACAAATCAAATATGTGAACTGAATCTACGTACAGTGTAATGTTCTATAACCTGCCACAGACCATAAATATGTCAACTGGAGTACTGCGGTAAACAGAGAGTTGAGGTGTCACTGTAATAAGGTTCTGAAGTCCCCAGGACCCCATACAGTGTATGTACACATGAATGATGGATACCAAACACATATATAACCTGTAATGAGTAAGACATCGTTGACATTGTTAGACCCATTATAGAATACAATGCCCCATTTGTTATGTACCTCTCAAGACATCTGCAACAACTGGAAAGGCTGCAGAAATACCTCACTAAAAGAATCACAGGCCTAAAGCAGATGCCCTACGCTGACCGCCTTAAGAAACTCCAGCTATACTCTGTCACATACCATCTACTCAGAGGCGAGCTCTGCTTAACATACAAGGCCATGTCAAACCCAGAGCTGTTGGACATGCTACACTTAAGGAAATCCCAATCCCACAGAGCCACACACTCCAGGGATCTAAACCTTGTCATCACAATAAACAAGACATGCTGGAAGGATATATTCCTGACCCAGAGACTCCCCAGACTCTGGAATAGATTGCCCATACATGTCAAGTAGAGTGCTTCTTTGGCCCTTTTCAAAAGGAACCATGACGATTGGATGGGAGAAAGGAAATTCACCCCGGGGAATCACATCAGTCACCCTGCTAGACAGGGGTCCATAGAAGTAAATAGTCTGGGAAGAAATAGCCAGGGAATTGTTATGGCTAGGCTTGTATAGGCCCTAGGGCTGATAGCTTAGTACCAACCTACAAATCTATGAACCTATGACAAAAGTCAAATATAATGCTAGATAACCAATAAGCAATGCTAACCGTAGCACAGCCCAACTAAGTAATTGAAAGCAATGTGTAGGGAAGCCAATACAATATGCCGACAGCTACACCTCTTTAAGCAGTGCCAACCTGAAGTAAGCAGGTGTGCCCATAGCTTAGCCTTTATGAAACTGGCCAATTACGGGAAAGTGTGGGAATCCGGCCCTACTTAAACCAAAGAGGAGGGAATACAGCTCATAACTGGTTGTAGCATCCCCCTGCAGGCAGAATGGCTGGAGTGGGAGAAGGCACTCGCTTTAGAGCGCAGCGCTGGGGCATCCAGGAGTCCAAATTCATGGTATGGCTCCTGGTAAAGCACCATGACAGGAGACTACTGCAGGGTCAGTACCAGAGCTCGCAGTACAAAATGGAGGCCTGGGACAGTCTCACCCGTGACCTCACTAGTGCCACAGGTATCCCCCGGACTGGTGAGCAGGTCAGGCACCACCATGCAGACTTGAAGCGGAGGAGGGGGGATGTCCTGGAACAATGGATCCAGGAAGCAAGGCAAATGCAGAATGCCCCAGAACTGAGTAAGTACTCCTTACACTACGTACTTAATAATTGCCTAGCTTGTGTATAGCATGGATAGGCATGGCTAAATATCACTCTACTTCTCTGACAGCTGCAGATGAGCGTGCTGTGAACCAAGCAAGCCTATGATGCTAGGCTGCAAAGGATTCTTCGCGAGGCAGGTTAGTAAATAGCCTGCATGTACTGTCATACAAAATAAATGTAAGAGCCTCAGAAGGTGTTGTACCAGTATACAAAATAGTGTAGTATGCTGCAAATAAAGGTGTAACCCCTGCATTGCTTCTGTTTACTCTGCAGTCATATGTTGTACTGTTGCAGTTATTAAATAGTACTGCTATAGTAAGCAGTGTTACCCACACTGTGATATGCAGATAAAATGTGCATGATGTGCTGTATAACAATGTTGGAAGTGCAAACAGGTCAGTCATATTAGACAAAATACATTGCAAAACCTCACAATTGCCTTATAGCATAGTGTACAGTGATCTTAACTGTAATTCTTTTGTCACACACAGCAGGGCTTTGGATCCCAGGAGCGCTAATAAGTTGTATGCATAATCATTCCACACAACTGCACACAGTCTGTTAGAATATTCAGAGAGAAAACTGTATGCATATTTACACTTAACAACTGTACAGATTTTGCTAAAATGCTTAAATAGAGAGTGGTATGCATATTCATATAAATGGCCCACATCACCTGCCTTTTGCCCTGTTCCCCTGACAAATTAGTGTGATGATCCAAGAAATGTAGGCAGCTGTTAATGACATATAACTGATAGTCAGACTTGTACATAGTCAGAGAATGTACATGCAAACATACCTGTCATCTCAGCATCTCACTCAATGTCTATGAGAGCAGTCTCAAAACATGTTGCATTAACACCTGCATCTAGTCAAGCCTGTACATAAGACACAGGTCCTGTACATACTAATCTATAAACATACCATTGTACAATATACCACCATTGGGTAGTGTAATAATACATGTAAGGGACAGACCACTGCAGTGACTACAAATGTTGTGAAAACTACAAGGATTTATTAATTGTTAATTGAACTCTCTCTCTCTCACCCCTACCATATGTGCAAAAATAACAGATTTACACAACTCATTTGGTATGTCTACACTCCTACCATTTGTTGGGACATATGTCCTATTGGTTTATAAATATTCACATCTGTTACTATGCATGTGCCATATTAACATGCTCCCATATTGCTGGCCTGTTGCCATCAATGAAACCTGCATGTCGTTGTAATGGCCACTGTTAACCCATATATGCATGTGTTCTGCCTGCTCTGCAACAATTTAAATCTGGTGCCCTGGGTAATGGGAATACATATGCATGCTGTTATACCCACATCTGGATCCCAGCCTGGGACCTCCTTGCCCATTGGCCCTGCAGCACCTTCAAATGGAACCACTGCAGGGGATGGGGCTCGGCCCCCCCCTGGGAGCGGGAGCGGACAGGAACCTGTCACCCATGGTATGGTCCTTGCCATGGTACGTAGGGAGCTTGACAGGGAGATTTGAGACCACCTATGCCATCTTGAGGGCCAAGTGGCGCAACTAGAGGATGAGCCCCCCCCTCCTACACAGCCCCCAGCACAGCCATCTTCTGGGCTGTGATGGTGCATTAGTGACTGCCCATGGGTGGGGACCTCAGTCCCACTGTATCCATTTGTGGGCTCATGGGCTTGCAACTTCCAAACACCACTCCCCATCCAAGGTGTCCCCCCCAACATGTGTCATATACTGCCCCTGTATGCGTCGTGTTTTTCTTGCCTGTCATCCTACCCAACCTATCCTCCCTGATATACCTACTCTCCTTCCCCAACATCCCACTCTCACCTAAACATAAAAGAAAAAAAGGGCAATCTGTTCCCGCACAAAAAGCATGCCCCATATATAGCTGTCCATTTCATGCATGTGTCCACTGGACACATGAAAACGTTTCTAATTGGCATCACAACTCCTACCCTTTGTTGTTGTCCTCACTCCTCTCTCAGGGATGTGAGTGTCCAAATTTACTGACTAATTTATTGCATATGCACAGCCGTTGCTGTAGAAGAAATCGACAGCTATGGACCTTCCCTACACACTTCCTGCACATCCCTAGCTATTTTCCCTACTGTCTTTCCCTCTTTGTGCCCTTTTTTCGCCACTTTCCTATCAACCCTTCTTTCTTGTCTTTTAAAGAAATTAGCACTGGGATAAGTGGGAGTAAGCACTTTTAAGCAGCAGTGAGCAGGTTACAGCCTGTTTGCGTGGGGGTAAGCACTGCCTACACAGGTTAAGCTATCAAGAAGGTAAATGAGTGTAAGTAACTGTGATCAAAAGTAACCACTGCTTACAGTCGTGCAAACCCACACACACCCTCTCACAACTGCTTAAAAGTGCTTTAATTACTCCATATCCAACAGCCCTTGTTCTGCCCAGCAACAAAATAAAGGGCCTCTTCAAGGCTCAAAACCAAGACCCTGCACACCACAGCCAATGTGATTTACCACTATGCTATGACAGATATACAGACATCAGATGTTATTACAAACATATCCAGCACAGTGATTCAACAGTATAGGAAATGTACTCCATCATGTAGATGTATGTGTGTGTGTTTATGTCCAGATATAGATACATACTTATATATAGATATATCAAGAACATCCCATGTCACAACAAAGCATTAAGAAAGAATGAAAAGGGAAACACCAGCAACTCCTGTATTATGTAGTGGTGATGTACTATGTAATATCAAGGCTCCCTCAGGCAGACATGTGTCATTAATACACGCAAACATTTGTACATTGGCCAAATACATTACTCTATGCATTTTATTTACATTAACAAAACAGTTCCTGTCCGATCATTATGTGAGAACAGTACTCTTGCAAGGTGCTGTGTGCGACATCATCATTATGAAAAAGGTAAATGGTGTAACCATATTGGGACTGGTAGTATCATGTGTATAATGAGGTCATCTGCATCATGTGTACCTGGATCCTTTAGGAGTCATGGGCATATCAGGATCGTGTGCCTGGAAGAGATGGGTGAGGACAACAGTAGTATGTTGTGATGCAAATTAAAAAGGTTACATGTGTCCAGTGGACAGGTGTGAAATGGACAGCTATGGATGGGGCAAATGTTCTGGGAACAGATTGGCCTTTTGTTTCCATTTTCGTAAAGTGAGAGTGGGATGTTGGGCAAGGAGAGTAGGTATGCTTGTGGAGGATAGGTTGGGTAGGATGACAGACAAGACATCATACAGGGGCGGTATATGACACATGTGGGGGGATACACCTTGGATGGGGAGGGGTGTTTGGCAGTCACAAGCCCATGAGACCCCAGATGGAAACAATGGGATGGAGGTCCCCACCCATGGCCAGCCACCACTGCACCTTCACAGCCACAAAGGTGGCTGTGCTGGGGGCTGTCTAGGAGGGGCAGTCTCACCATCTAAATGTGACACTCTGTCCTCGAGCTGGCATATCTGGCCTCAAAACCCCTTATTGAGCCCCCTACACACCACACCCGGGACTGTAGGAAAGCTGACAAGTTCCTGTCTGGACCTAGTCCCAGGAGGGACAAGCCCCATCCTAAGTGGCAGTTCCAACAGAAGGTGGTGCAGAGCCAACAGAGGTGGAGGTCCAAGGCTGGGCCCCAGACGTGCTGGTGCCCGGTGCCATGGCCAGCTGAAGTGGGACAGGAGGTTCCGCCGGGATCTCCAATCCCATACAGCCTATGGTGTTGCAGTTTTAACACAGATATGGCTTAGTAATAGTCAACAGCATTCAGGATTACTTATTACAGCATGCAGAGATATGACCATCAACCCAACACAACAGATATCATACATTTGCAGAGGGAGCACAACACATGCATATATACTGCATGACATCTGTACAAAGCATAGATGACTTGTGACTGCAGCTATGAACAGTGGCCCATTATTGGCATGTCACTGTGAGAACCCCAGACAGTGACTGTCATACCACTGTTTCATGTGACATATGTCCAATCAGGGATGCGATGGCAGTAACTCACATCACTATCATCATGTACTGACTGCAATCCTTACACTATGCTTCTGCAGTTCACAGATGTGTGTTCAGTGAGTAACACAAGAAACAAATGGTTCCACACACTGAGTCCACAGATGGCCCTACAGATTGGGGTTTCCTCACAAACAGAGCACTGTCTTGTCAGTTTAATAAATGTAGACTAGCCATTACCACACACAACCTGTTAAGTTGGCAGTAGTCTCAATGAAGCATAGCTACACTTACATGCTGTAATCATGTCTGGCACATCACCCTCCTGTCTTTAGGCTATTTTCCACTGTGTATGTTGTCTAAGGGCTATACAACTCCAGATCTACCAGTGAGTGTGTGGGAGGGACAGACAGAGGCAAAGTATATCAGAGAAGGGCTTGGAGACTAAAACCTAATCATTGTCTGTCACACACCTACCAGTACAGGGGTTCAAACGCCTGACTGACTAACCATTACTATTACTAGTGCATGCAGTTACTCCATGTGCCAAATAGCTGACATGTTGGTGTGCTGTAAGAACGTATATGTGTGCTGGTGAGTGACATCTGTAGCAGAGATATAGTAGACATACATTAGGTGTAGCACACATGGCTGTCCACATGAACAGATGGCATTGTCAACACAACCACACTCTCTAAGGGACTCAGACACATTGCCACACTTTGCCAGGCTCACAAATACACTTCCTAACTACATAGTTTGCCACACTGCAGTAATGCACAGGTATTACATGCACCACAGAGGATATCCTGAGGTTCTATGGGCTAGGGCATGTGAACGTGTCTGACATCAGTCAGTATGCCAATGGGAGTTATACTGGGTGTGACTGTGGTTGGGAACATCATACCCAACATGCAGACACAAGGTGCCAGTACTGACATGCATGTGTGCATTGCTTCATGGGTGTGTAGTGGTTGGCTGTGCAAGATGGTTGTACAAGGCTGGGTGAGGGGTAATCCTTGGCATCATGCCACCTGACAATGGTGTGCAATGTGGTTCAGGGGTGTAGTCTCTGCAATGTCCCATACAGATGGGTATTGTAGGAACTGTCCTGTCATCCTGGTTACCATTGTGTGTGGCTATTGCTTTGCAATGCATGCCATGTCTGTGTTTGATAGTCCTTGACATGGGCATTGCCTGGGATGTGCACATCCCACATTAATGTACAGTGACATGTACAAGAGTACCTGGTTTGGCTGGCACATGTTGTGTACACAGACTGTTATCATCAGATGTGCCAATACTGGCCTGGTGTGGCAGGACCGGCATGATGGCCCTGCACCTGCATTGATAATATGATACAGGTATTCCCTGGTGTCAGTGGCATCTGTCCATACAGGGCATGTGTGTAAGGCATTGTATGTCCTTTGTGGATCACATTTGATGGCACCACAAATGTTACAGGCATCCAGTGGGGAACATAGTGAAGGCGCATTGTCCGCAATTATGTGCCTATTGTACTGTTGGACAGGGTGCCATGCCCTCTGCAGCCCACTGCAATCACACCATGCCTATTATCTGTCAACAATGTGCAGGATACTAGCAACATAGCGGGATATTCTAGGCAAGTGTGTTTGTGTATGGCACATGGGTTCAGACTGTATTCCGGGTAATAGTAGAGTTGCATACTTTGTTCACCAGGCCTTTTGCCAGATGTAGGGATATGGCTTGCCAACCCAGTCCCTTGGCTGATTGACATCTGTACTCCTCATGAGGTGGACATTGTGACATATAATATGGCCACCATATAGGAAAACTACAAAACCCGCACCCCCAACATGTCCACTGGTTAGACACTCACAGCCACACACACCTGCCAAGTCTTGGAATAGAATTCCTACCTAACTAGTTTATCACACTACAGCATGCAAACACCCGCCATGTCTTGGAATAGAACTCCTACCTAACTAGCTTCTCACACTACAGCATTACACAGTTACAGCACATGCTACGGAGATTACTGGGTTACAGCAGTCCCAGAGGTGTATTTCTAGGTGGGTGACATCAGCAGGATTGCCAAAGGTGAGGATGTAAATTATTAGGAGTGTGTGTACTCTAAAAAGCATTGTTTTTTTTCTCAGGCAGACACACACACACACAGTTGGCATGTCTGGGATTAGAACACCAACTAAACTAGTTTATCACACTACAGCATTATGCAGTTATAGCACATGCTACAGAGATTACTGGGTTACAGCAATTCCAGAGGTGTATTTCTAGGTGGGTGACATCAGCAGGATTTCCTAAGGGGAGTATGTGAATTGTTAAGAGTGTGCATACTCTAAAAAGCATTGTTTCTTTCTAAGGCAAACAGACACACACAGTTGGCATGTCTGGGATTAAAACACCTACCAAACTAATTTATCACACTATAGCATTATGCAGTTACAGCACACACTACAGAGATTATTGGAGTAGAGCGCTCCCAGAGGTGTATTCATAGGTGGGTGACATCAGCAGGATTGCCAAAGAAGGGCATTTCAAGTGTACTGCGAGTTGTACATGTCTTTTACCTGTGTGTACCCGCTGCTTACTGTCGCGAAAACACATTTACACCCACTTACAACTGCTTAAAAGTGCCTTATTCAGTCCTAATTGACATTATCAACAAGCCTTGCAGGTCTTGAACCCTGGACCATGCACACTGAGGTCACTGGACTTGCCACTAAGCCATCTGGGTTGTATACATGGCTTATGGATTTTATAATACACATCTTACTACAGGTACTCCACAGTACTGAAAACAAATGGACAGTCACTTTATGTACATATCTACAGTACCCTTGAATGTACTGTACTCTGTGAAACAACATAGACAAGTCTACATCTGTACAACTGCCATAACTAAATATATATATGCAGCTACGGGATGTGTACACACACATATAGATATATATATATATATATATATATATATATATATATATATATATATATATATATATATATATATATATATATATACAAAGACACAGCTATAGCCATATATATATATATATATATATATATATATATATATATATATATATATATATATATACACGTCTGAACACCCTGTGTTACACAGAAGGGTTCCAAAGGAACTGACGTGTACACAAAACAGAGGCATCTCTTGTTTTATAACATTTAAATCTTAATCAGTTCACCAGAGAAGGGATGGTTGTTGTGTATGTGGAGTTTGGGGTGGGGAATGATGGCTAAGGTAATCTACCCTGGGGATTGTGGAGTTTGAGTGGGGGAATGATGGGTATGGACTTACACCCTGGTGACCACTTCTGTGTCACTGCTCGACAGTGGTACAGGAAAATACATACCCAACTGTAGTCGTTCTTGACTGTCTATTCTTTTCTGTTCCTAACTATGTAATAATTTGTAGACTCCACTCACCACAGATGACTACCATGGTGTGCAGCATGTTAAAAGACATTGCACATGTGTATGCCTGGCTACAGGGTAGTCACACACACAAACACACACACACACACTTGCCGGTATTGTGCATATACATCTTGCCTATGTAAAGGTAACTAGTAGAGTGGTATGCAGTTGGGGTATGTGCCACAGAACCCATACAATTACACTTACTCTGATTCTGCTTCTGAGCTGGGTGACATCACAGGACTGATTACTTGCAGTGGGGAGGGGGGAAAAGAGACATTTAGCAGTTGACAAGGATAAAGGCCAGTGCAAAAGGTAGTATCTCTTTGAAATGCAGCAAAACCCACTGTCATGACAGGATGCAGACACAAATACACACACAACCACATGCAGCCATTTGCTGACACACACACTCAGGCACTTGCTGACATACACAGACACACACAGTTACCAGTGGTGGGATCATAATTCCTGCCTACCTACAAATCACTATTACAGTACTACTCAGTTACGAGACGCACCACAGAGATTACACATTTCAAGGCAGTCAGAATGCCCTTCTAAGATTGAGGACAACTACAGGGATACTGACAGTCAAGATGTACATAGCTGTAAACCTGCATGTTTAAAGTAGGAGTCCATTACAACCTGTATGCACAAACAAGATACATCATCTGCAGGTAAGACATAGGTAGGCCTGAGAGGTATAGTTGTAGCACAACAAGCCCTGAACTGGAGTATGCCCATCAGTGGAATGGAAAACTACTATCACTATATATACAGGGTTACAGTGGTCATGCTCATACACACAGAATCACAGGACTTGTTTGGATGCATTGCCCCCAATTACACAAGGTGACAGTGGGCATGCTCATACACTTAGTAGCACAGGGTCGTTTGGGATGCACTATGACTACAACTACACAAGGTTATACTGGGCATGCTCATACACTTAGAAACAAAGGGCTTGTTTGGATGCACTGACTCAAATTACACAAGGTGGCAGTGGGTATGCTCATACACTTAGTAGCACAGGGCTGTTTGGGATGCACTCCGATTCTAACCACAGAAGGTCACAGTGTGCATGCTCATACACTTATATGTACAGAACAATTGTAATGGACTCCTATTGTAAACACACAGATGTACATCTTAACTGTCAGTATATATGCACATCATACAGGTTTACTACCAGATACCTATATGTGGCCCATAAATGATAGATCTGCGTCTGTGCTGTGTAATACACATGCATACATGTACATGAAGTACTGACATATATATGTGAAGTATACACAATCATGCATGTGTGAAAGTGACAGACATTAGGTTAACTGGGACACACAGGTGGATGCTACCTACAGCATGTGTCACACACCTTACTGCCCTGAAAGGCATACATTGATAGCAGGTTGTGGACAGTGGCATTATACTTGGAACAGTGGCATGTGCAAGCATAATATGTGAGCCCCATTGTGCAATGATACTGAGGTGCAGGTGTCAAGATGACCTCTCCCAGCTGTGATAGTAGTTGTCATTATTAGCAGGACCGCTACACTAAGTATATCTGACATTGGTCATATACACAACATCTGCTGCTGTTCACCACCTTACATGTGGCATTTGATACCAAGCACATTACTGCCACTCGCAGTGATGTCATGGTATGAGTGGCAACTGCTTGACCAAAACAATGTCCTGTTGTAATTATGAGGTTGTCCAGTATCTGTCATTCCAGGCTGTCATGACTGAATGACAAGCCTTTGACACAGAGCACATGCATCCATGTTTCAAGTGAGTGTGGGTAATACCTAGGTCACATTTACCCATATAGTCGCATTCCAAGGCAAAAATCCTACAATCAGAAGTAACACCCTGACACCTATAAGACAATTGCATTGGATGCTTATGGCATATGCTAACCAGTGCTAGATGTGTGGCTTTCATAATCCATTTGCTCCTACAATGGGGAGTACTGACATCTGTGCAGCGAGGAACACTTGGTTGAAGGCTCTGTAGTGCACAATTACACTACCACCATATACCTCAGATCCAGACATGTGGGCCATAACACTGGTATGGACCATTCCAGGTGGTGGTGTTCACATATTCATAAAGGCTGCTCACATGTAAAGACTACTACTCTGAAATAACTCATTACAGATGTGTCAGGTACAGGTGACAGTGGCAAACTCTGCATTTATTTTTTCATA